>NW_019154101.1:26300198-26300385 GCF_002288905.1 Enhydra lutris kenyoni | reverse complement strand
CAGGGTCCTGGGATTGAGCCCCGCATCAGGCTCTCTGCTCAGCAGGGAGACTACCCCCCCTCCGCCTGCCTCTCTGCCTACTTGTGATCTCTGTCTGTCAAATAAATAAATAAAATCTTGAAAGAAAGAAAGAAAGAAAGAAAGAAAGAAAGAAAGAAAGAAAGAAAGAAAGAAAGAAAGAAAGAAG
>NW_019154101.1:26006937-26300188 GCF_002288905.1 Enhydra lutris kenyoni | reverse complement strand
GAAAGAAAGAAAGAAAGAAAGAAAGAAAGAAAGAAAGAAAGAAAGAAAGAAAGAAAGAAAGAAAGAAAGAATTGGAGAGGCTGTAGGGGCACCTGGGGGGGGCGCAGTCTGTTAAGTGTATGACTCTCGATTTTGGCTCAGCCATGATCTCAGGGACATGAGACCAAGTCCCGTGTTTGGCTCCTCACTGGGTGAGAAGTCTGCTTGAGATTCTCTCTCTCCCTTTCCCTCTGCACCGCCCCCGGCTCACACATTCTCTCTCAAATAAGTAAATTTTTAAGGAAAAAAACAAACAAACAAATAAATAAATATTTGCTTCTTGTATCTACTCGAGGATGTTATTCCTGTATCTGAGAAGAGCAATTGCTAACAGGTGAATAACCTGTGTGTCGATACATTCTATAAAGCGTACCTCTTGGACAGCTCATGTGTCGATACATTCTATAAAGCGTACCTCTTGGACAGCTCACTTGCTCATGACTTAAAAAGCCACAGTCACCACAACTTCCTATTTTATTCCTGCCCAAGGATCTGAATGCAAACTCCAACATGTACCAGCACTTCTTAGAAAACCTCTAGAAAAAACTCAGCCTAGTTTTGCTGTCCATCCGTCTATCCAAAACTTACATACCCTCCATCTAAAAGGTAACTGAGATAGAGTTCTTATTCTGACTGTTCTCATGTTTCAGCCAACACATCACAGAAATGCTGGAACTTAGCACTTGATAAAAAGGAGAAGCTGAGATTTAGAACAAATGAGCTGTTCTGAAAAAAGTGCGTGTATACATACCCATTATACATTTTATAGATGTCTGGGAGAATTCCATTAATTTCCACATCTGATCCTGGCCAAAAAAAGGTGCCACTTTTCAGGCCTTGATATTTTGTGGTGAGCCAAATCTGGGGAAGAGAGTGAACGCAAGTCAGAAAACTATACAACTGTGCATCTGTTAGGCAAGTATGTGTTCATGGGACATCAGTGCATTCCCCCCAAGTGCTACAGGATTTCTGCAGTGAAGGAGCTTCAGCAGTGAGATTACAGAATAATCAATAGGACACTGGATAGCAGCAACATGAAATGAAATAGAGAGCACTTAACCTAAAAAATATAGACGCCATCAGCTGGAAACCTCTGCAACTTTCAGAGCCCTAGCCTTTGATTTTAACAGGCTCCCCTTACAAGAAAAAAATATTCCCAAACACACATGTGTTTAATTTGTTGACATTTTTATTATGTGACTAACACATATTAAGCACTTCCTGCCAATTACAATTCTAAATAGTATCCCCAGAAGCATCCCAATTATTAATTTGGTTAATCCTCACAATAACCCCCTGAGGTAGTTAACGGTATCATCTACAGTATAAATATAAGAAAACTAAGCCACTGAAAGAATAATTTGCCCAAAGTCACATAGTTTCAAATATCAGCACTAAAATATGAATTTATACCCTGCAAATTAATCATCATGCTTTTTTTTCCTTCTAAGAGGAATACTGAGACTATCCAAAAAGACCCCACAGAATTTTTGTGGCAGTTTTTTAAAAATACAAAGAACACATATAAATCATGGCCGGAAAGAATCTTCTCAGCATATACAATTGAAGTCAGAGTTTACCACCTTCAGTAACAGTTTTGTATGGATCAAAATATGGCCCCCAGACTATGGCTACAAACTACTGGTACAAGAAGGTAGAATTAAGCAGAAAAGAAAAAAAGTTCAGAATTTCCCCAACCCGGCTATGAAATAAAACTACACCCACTGCACAATGATACAAGATTTAGGATTATCAGCATTCTCCTTCATGTACAAAAGGATGGCCACAGACAGGATCAATGACATAGGTTATTAAAAGCTCCAGGGAATCTGTTATTTTACTCTGATTGAAAGAGATGAGAATAATTTAAAAAACAAACTATTTTAGTAGCTAAAACAAACAAACAACTCACTGGTTCTCCTTTGTACCACACAGGATTAAATTTCTCCTTACTTTTAAGTGCAAAGAAAGCGTTAATTTTGGGATCATATATTTTATTGTCAATTATGCCATGGGATTCTGGATAAAGTCCCTAAAAAATAGAAAAACAGGTTTTATGCAGCTTGTGAGGGTTTTTTTTTTTTCATTTTTATTTTTCATTAACATATAATGTATTATTAGCCCCAGGGGTACAGGTCTGTGAATCTCCAGGTTTACACACTTCACAGCACTCACCATAACACATACCTCCCCAATGTCCATAACCCAACCACCCTCAAGTTGTCAGGTTTTTTTTTGTTTTTTTTAAAGATTTTATTTATTTATTTGACAGGATCACAATTAGGCAGAGAGGCAGGCAGAGAGAGAGAGAGGAGGAAGCAGGCTCCCCGCTGAGAAGAGAGCCCGACAGGGGCTCGATCCCAGGACCCTGGGATCATGACCTGAGCCGAAGGCAGAGGCTTTAACCCACTGAGCCACCCAGGTGCCCCTCAAGTTGTCAGTTTTTTAACATGAAATAAAGTTCAAGAACGAAAGCACTGAAGAGAAAACAGGTAACTGAAGCTGCAAGAAACTTAACGTAGTTTAAGGAGAGAAGAACAAAACATCGTGACAGTCAAAACACAACCAACCACTCAAGATTTTATAATATAGTATTTGCATTTTAAATTATGTAACAGGAGAAATTAAGTTAAGAATGGTATGGATGAGGAGCTATATAAATAGGCAGCCTCCCCAATTTTTTTTAAAGATTTTATTTTTGTGTATTTATTTATTTGAGAAAGACAGTGTGCAAGTGGCGGGGGAGGAGCAGAGGGAAAGGGGTAGGCGGACTCCACGCTGAGCCCAGCCCAACGTGGCCCAGATTTCATAACCCCGAGATCACGACCTGGGCCAAAATCAAGAGTCAAATGCTTAACCAACTGAGCCAACCAGCACCCCTACAGCCTCTCCAATTTTTTAAAAAAGTGTCCTATTTTCCTTTTGCATTGCTGAGTAAAGCATTTCTGTAGAACAAACTTTTAGTTGAGTCTGAGCATAGACTTGTATTAATACAGGCTAAAGAATTAATTTCCAGGCTTCAACCATAATGCCTAATGAATTTGACTATTTTTCTGGACTCCAATTAAACTGGGAAACTTTGAAACAAAAACAGGGCTGCAAATCTATCGAGAGTCAGGCAAACTGGATTGCTTAAACTTATACATCAAGGTGATCGGAAAGACAAGTTGAGAACCTATAAATGTAGGACAAATTTGTACAAATAGAGTAAGCTACAAAACTATAAGAAGAAACAAGACACAAAAATTGGAGAATCTTAAACTGAAAGGAAACCAAGAAGAGTCTTTAGTCACTTCTTTTCAAGACAGAAAAACTGAGACCAGAAGGTAAAGTGACCTTCCCCAAATTACAGATAATTAGTGGCAAAGACTAGGTTTCCTCGCTTAACCACATATTGGAAAACAAGTGATCTGATGTCTAATTATTGGCTCAAAAAATGCAACATTTACATCTCTCTTCTGTGAACATACAAAAGTTGAAACTTGGAGCTTACCGTGACAATGCTGTAGTGATTGGGAAAAGTTTTTGTTGGATATACTGGTCTCATGTTTTTGGCGTATGTTCCACAGTTTTCTACAAGGGAAACAAATTAAAGATTGTTATTCAATGCAACTGACAATGTGTTTACTTCATCTAGCTTTCCTACCAAATAAGTCTAAACAGCTTTAAAAAAATAACCCGGGAGGGATTTTTAACCATATAAAAATTTAGAGTTAATTATAAATCAACATTGTAGAATCAAATGCAATGTTAAGAGTTAATTTTTCTCAAAAAAATATTGAACAAAATAATTAAGCCAATGAAAGAATTATCCCATACTTATCAATAACATTAAGTTCCAGAAGGAGCATGTACAATAATGACATCTACTATATCTCTGTCTGATATTACTTAGTGATCATATACCTAAGTTATAAGAAGTAGTTAAAAAAAAAAACAAAAAACCTGCACTGATGCCAAAATCTGCAAAATTAAAACAAGGCTGAAGCAGCAGCTGAGGGGGACAGTGTCCGCATGTGAAAATCCAGAACCATCTATGTCTGGACAAACTCAACACAGCTCTAAAGACAAAAGGCATCTTCTTGCTTCATGCTGGAGAAAGCACAGAAGCTGGACTGCTCTGGATTTAGCCTTGGTGTTACGCTCATGGTGTCATGCTCCTTTTCTCCTGCCTCTACTACTGAGAAAAAAAAAAACACAAAAACTAATGATTCTAGCATTTCAATAAGTCACTGCTGAAAATGTTCCTCAAATTAGCAAGTGTCTATCTATCTCAATGCCTTCCAAGCAGTGCAGAATTACAGGATATGTCCCCTAAGTATCCAAAGCTAGGGCTTAGGCTGACTGTGTGCTGGTTTCTTTTAAAACTTCACATATAGTACCCACAACTCCTTAATTCTGAACCCGGGATGCCATCTTTGGTGCCATGGAAACAAACAGACCCCCTAAGGGTCACAAAGGACCAGATTCAGGCCTCAAAGCCTGTGGGCCTAACTGCTAAGAACTGAGCCTTCCTTGACCATGCCCGCTTTTTTGCTAAAGATTTTTTTTCATGTCAATGATTACTTATAAAAATTATTCTCTTCTAGGTAGAAATTAAAAAGAGAAAATTTTTAAAAGTTTCCCAAAATTATTTTGGTTCATCATAAAAGAAGTAAAATAAATGCACATGTGTAATTACTGAGAGTGATTTTCATATTTAAACTAATCTCATATACTCAAGGCTAATAAATAATATTTTAAAATTCCAGAACACTAAAATCATTGTATTAACTTCTATTTCAGCCTCACATTACACTGTAACTACTTAACTGCTCATCACTGAGAATGAGCCAAGTTCTACAGTTTTTATGCCCATATGCAATTTTTTTCCTTTCTCAATAAGCAGTGATGATACAAGTGATACCCATATAACTGGGGCTTAATGTGATTTAAAACTTGAGCATTAATATTAAGACCACTCTACTACTGCATCAATAACTTACAGAATAATCATTCAGTTAAGGCCTTGTATGAGGCAAAGAAATTGGAAGGATGCTACATGATACTACAGGATAACTAGCAAATATTCTACACTACTAGAATCATATCAGAAATACTTTCAGTTTTGAAAATTCCATTTTAAGATGTAATAAATATCAAATAAATGATTTTTCCACAAAAGGAATCCAAAATTCTAAGAAAAAATACATACATACATACATACATACAGGTATCTATAGTGTGTGTGTGTGTGTGTGTTGTGTGTGTGTGTATAAACTGTATTACCTTAGAAGTATTTAAAAGGTAGCTTCAAAGTAATTATAATATTGGAGACTAATTCCTTATCATCAGGTTCAACTACTTCATCGTAGTGATGTTTGGTAAAACACATCCTGCCAGTATTTTTCCAAAGAAAGCCCGCATCCCTAGTCTATCTCACTGAAACAGTGACACTCCCAATAGCGAACTCCGAAGTTACTCACTTAGTTTGCTAATAACAGGAAGAAGGCCACCCCAGGTGTGTAAATATTCTGCCCTGAAGCCATCCAAGGAAAATAAGAGGGTCGGAGGCATTTCAAACCTGGATAATGAGAAAGGGAAAAAAAAATGTTTAAAAAAGCAGATGGAACACACATCCAGGGAAGGTTCTTTTCCCTCCTTGGCACAAGTCCAATGAAGATTTCTCACTTAGGTTAGCATGTGATCTAAAGGAAACTAACAAGTTCAGCAAACATCCTTATAAAGGAGATTTCACATTGATATGCAATATACATGCTTTTACATTTCATTATCTGTATGATATATACATATATCATCAAATAGGATTTCTCAAGCACTCAGACCATGTTGAACCACTGTATGGAGACTAGCATTCATAGTCCCTGCTATTCCAAAAGCTGGACCAAATGCTACTAAAATATAATAATATTTTCCCAGTTTGCAGAATGCTAATAAATAGCATTCTCTAAATTACGTTTTTGTTTCCAGAAAGTTTTTTCCTGAACAACCACTTTCTGATATCATCTCTATGTGAATCTGCTAGATGGTAGTTCATATCACATAAACTATATATAAAATTGAGTTTTTAAATTTACTATATTGAAAAGACAGTACTATTTAGTAGAGATGTTTGAAATGTATTCATTACTTTTTAATAAATAAACAACAAGGAAATGACCCAAAGCTAGGAACAAACAATGAGGGTATGTGCGCGTGCACACATGCACACACACACACACACACACAATGCACGTGGTGTGGAAATCCAAAGGAGGAGAAACATTTACAGTGATGTGCTCAGTCAAGGAGAACAACTATGGGCAGCTGTTATATGGCCAAACCAGAACAGGCATGGTTCAGAACTTCTGAACTTATAATAATACCTGGTGGACAATAGGAGAGTTATAGATCACAGGCTAACCATAAAAGAACTTCCCACTTAAAGTTTACTCAGTAATTTAAATGACAGTAAATGCCTAACTTTGCCTTGCCTTTTTTTCAATTCTACCTCCTCCTCAGCTTACTCTCACACACAAACACAAAAGGAAAAAGAAAAAAAAATTGGTATGTAATTTCCACTAACTCATGTTTGCACCATAGCTCAGTTAGAAGATTCCAGAATCAGATGCATAGGGTCTCAATGGTTCATCACTGTATAAAATCATTTGTATTCACTCAACATAAAACATAAACTGCTCATTGTGCCACCAGGTAAATACTTCTAGTATCATAACACAGGTTCCTAATTACGATCTCATTGTAAAGAAAGGAACAGTTACATTTCCATTAAAAGGATCAATATTACAACTGAAAAATCATGATCAGTATGTAGAAGGAAAAGAAAGATTCAAAATTCACTAAATCTAAATTTTCCAATAAATCTTGGACTTAAAGGACAGCACAAAGTACAAGAGAGGTCCCTTTGAAAAAAGTCTCTTCTACTGTAATTTTTTGGTTTGGGTTTAGTTTTTGCTGCAGCTACTACTATTGTTTTAAACAAAAAAGTACTCTCTCATCCCAAAGAAAAGAATACACATCCTATAAAGCAAAAATAAATTATATACACCAAAAAAATAAGCTAAAGCACAGCTTTAAAAATTTTAATAGTTTGGGAAAAAATGATGACTTTAAAAAGGTAAAAATGTATTTCTGAAGATGAATAATTCAAATTATACGAGGTAAGAGATCTCAAGCGGAGTAGAGATAAATGTATGTAACATCTTCATAAAATCCCCCCTCCCATGAATTGCACACAAATTTTTCTGATGGCCTAGCATACATAAGGTACTGTGCAAAATGCTTTAAGGGCAAAAAGAACCAAAATGAATTATAAAAATTATGCAACATTCTCCCACAGATACATTGCTTATCCCTCTAATTTGTAAGTGAACCAAAATACAAAAAATTAAAAGAAAACTGTAAAGTAATTTGCTATAGATTTAACTCTCAAAGCTACAAATGGAAGTAAAGGGTCTTCCTTCCTAAGGAGAAAGACAAAAGATTTCCACCCACTGCTCATGAACACTACACACTAAATAGTCAACAACTTTTTTTCTGTTAGCTTCTGGAAGGGAAGGTCATTCCATAATTAACTCCACACCACCGGTGCCCAACACAAGGCCTGACTAAAAATACCATTTAATGAACCAATGATTGGTTATTATTTTTATCTTTTCAATTTGGAAAGAGAAAAAAAAATAGTACCTCAGAAAAATAGCATTTCAGAACATCATCTTACCCTGCTGGACACTCTGGCTCATTAATGTTCTCACACGTTTCTTCTACCCAACTTTTCTCTCCTAAAATATTTTCAAGAAATAAGACAAGTTGAACACACTGAATAGTACCAATGATTGTGATGCTGGGAGACATTATGAAAGGGTCCAAAATCAAAATGTTAACAGATATATAGATAATATGGGGCATGATTCTAGGAAAATACAACAAATACAGAAAGTTACACTGTTTCATAGTAAGAGTTAGTTGATATCAGAAAGAAAAAAATGTGTAATTGTAAGACTAAAACATATTACTGTATTCGTGAGAACTGAGAGGCATCTTTTTCACTCTTGAGTTGTTAATATTTTCAGGCAAAATTTACAAGGCTCCTTTTTTTTTTTTTAAGATTTTATTTATTTGACAGAGAGAGATCACAAGCAGACAGAGCAGCAGGCACAGAGAGAGGGGGAAGGGAAGCAGGCTCCCTGCTAAGCAGAAAGCCCAATGTGGGGCTCGATCACAGGACCTTGAGATCATGACCTGCACCGAAGGCAGAGGCTTAACCCACTGAGCCACCCAGGTGCCCCTACAAGCCTCCTTTTTTCCATCCAACAACATCTTCTAGTACTAAATCCTTGATATCATAGTTCCTCTCATATCAATTGCAAAGAACCCTGGGACAAAACATCAGCATAGCATCAGTTTACATAATATCCTATGACCCTGGGCTGTAATTTCACATCTACTCTTTCAACACGTGGCAGACACTGTCCTCATTCACTCTGAGGGCACTTGGGACATGGAAGTCAGCCAGGACTGCAAAAGACATCTTTCCACAAGGCAGCATGAAATATGGAGCTGATGTTAAAATAACATGAAGGGGGCGGTAGCGGGAGAGGGAGTGACTACGGCTAGAACAAGATTTGCTGAGCGTAGATAGTAGTAATTCTTTACCCGATGGATGGGTAGAAAATTCAGAGTACTTTCTTTACTCACATGTGTTTGACTCTTTCCTTAGTAAAATGTTTTCTTAAATATTTTCTCAGCCAACATAGTTGATCCCTAGGTAAGACTCATAGTGTAAAAAATGACCCCTCTGCAAAACCCCACCACCACCAAGGAGGATGGCGGGCTGCCGTGGAACAAGATGGATGCGTGGAGAGCTGACCTCGGCACACGGCGCTATAATTGATACAGCAGTCGCCCTTGTCCCTGCAGTCATCGGAACAGGAGCAAAGGCTTCTGGACAACCTTTTTTCACCACATCTGAATTTGCTGCAAGTCCATATACGTTCTAGAAACAAACAACAAAATACATGTTAAGGTCCCAATTCAACACATCTGACATGGACCCAGACTTGCTCTCTTCTGGAGCAGGATCCACAAGACACCATGAGCACTTTCATAACTCGTAGTTCCTCACAGAGCCTGCCACCGCAGTGGTCGAGCTGAACTAACAGACAGAAAACATGCAAGAAACAATTGCTATTATGTTGCTAAAAAGAACAGAATTTCATCATTTTAAAACATGGACAAACATTATTATCATATAATTCAGGCTTTTTCCTCCAACCATCTTCAGGGTTCTCAAAATTTAATCTGAACCTAGCCCGTTCTCATTTAAATATTAAATATGCAAGTCATATGTAGAGAAATCCAAATCAAACTGAGAATATTTCTATATTCTGATTATTTCATTTTGAAGTGTAAGCAGACACGTAAGTACACTGAAACTAATGTAACATTCTGTGTCAACTCTACACTTCAATAAAAAGAAGTACGTGTCTAAGAACTCTTGTTGTAATGAGCCCACACTGAAAATATTCATATATTTCAAGCAGCCTTTTGACGTTAGTTTAAGTGCAAATTAGATTATACTGGCTTTCAGCATACATTAAAACGAGGCATGGTTTGGCTAGCCATAAAGGGTTGAATAAGGCAAAACTTGTAATTTTTTTTCTCTAAGGAAATACAAAAGCCAAAATTTTAAAAATCTCGAATGAGTTAGATAAATCACATACCTAAAAGATGCAGAACTTATCTCTGATCTTTCACTAATGTCCATGGTCCCTTCTTTTTCCCTGCATATTTTTATTTACCTGGTTCTATACATGTCTCCTGGTAATCCAGACAGCAGTTTCCAAGGTCAACGCAAGCAACATCACAGCGGCAATTCCCAAATGTTCTCTCAAAGCAACGACCTTTGCAACTTTTAACTGAAAATAGTGAATACTGCATTAGAGCTTTCAGATCACAGAAGCACAAAGCAATCAACTGATAGACTTAAGATAGATAGATTCAAATCCTACCTGACAGAACACGGACGGTGTAATAAAGGCACCCAAGAATCTTTTCAGAAATACACACAGAAAGTGGCACAAATAAAAGGCACAGAGTTTTTATTTTATCTCTTGTCATAGAGAAATAGAACTTTTAAAACTGATTACAAACCCGACTGGGGCTTGTAAGACTTAAATCCTTACGGCACGGTAAAGAAAAGTCAGAAGGAGGACTTGTGCTGAATGTTTTACGCTCAGGAAAGACTGGCTTCAACAGCCATAACGTTCTCTAAAATTTCGTATGTGAGGTAAGATTTTAAAAGTGATTCTCTGAATATTTCAGAAAGAGAAAGAATGCCTGACATACCCCACCCCCAGTCTTGGTTTATAAAAGAAGTAATGTAATGTCCCTGTGCGAGCTTTCTGCTGGAGTGACCGTCCCCATCACCTAAAACACCCATTTAGCCTTTAGGCCCAGCCTAATGCGTGAACTCCCCAGTCAAGGTATGATTTCCTTTTTTTAAGCTTTTATAAAACCTCGTCCTTCCCCTACCCTCCCCCACCCCCGTCACTTCCTTCCATCTGAACTAGGGCATTTGGTTAATAGCCTGGTCTCACACTAGACTCCCAGCTTCCTAAGGACAAAGACCGCATGTGGATTTTGCCCAGCATACTGTGTCCCAGCAGCCCACAAGATGCTGGGCTATAGTTGGTACTAGCAAGTTTCTGTTAAAACGGATACATGGTGGATATGGAAGGAAGACTTTTTATTAAAAACAATAATTTTATAACTGTTTACTACATACTTGGAAAAAGCTAGGTTTTCATTAGATTACTAAAATCCACTTGTAAGATAATACAAATCCAACAGAAAAAAGCAATAATCCTAGCTCCTGACCACCAAGGCCCACAATTTTAAAAGCCGTGAGGGCACGTAACAGTAAGTTTCAGGTTGCCCAGTGACACTGAATGGTTACCTAGTAACCCCGCCAGAACTGCTTCAGAGACTAACTCCCTGGGGAAAGAGTGTCCTAGGAATCCCTGGAGAGAGGTAGGGAGAGGGCTCCATGGGCCCAGCACCAGAATCTTTAGGCCATTATTTGCTTGTTTGTTTGAATTTTTTTGTCGTTGTTTTGGGGTTTCCTCTTTGTTTGGTTGACTTTTTTGGTCCAAGCCCCTCTTTGTTGTTTTAGGATGCAGTTTTGCAAATAAATAAAATTTTATATAGCTAATTCAATGAAAGAGCTTCAAGAAGGCTCAAACCAGCATCAAGTCTGCCATAACTATGGACCACTCACAGATTAGGATATAATGCTTTTCTCAATCATATTCTGAAGAAATCTAAATAGCAACACACATACACACATGTGTGTGTGTGCATGTGAATTACTATAGTAATTACCTTCTTTGGCACAGCTTGGTTTCAACCCAAATATACAACCAAGGATTGTTGTTAACACACAGACTGACAATACCTGCAGAGAGAAAAAAAAAATTATATGGCTTCAAACCCTTTTATTTCATCAAATGTTTCTAAAGTTGCTGGTGCTGCTCTGTTTCCTGATGTCAGGTCACACAGATGTCTGTGCTTTGTGAAAATTCAAACTCCACACCTAGGCTTTGTGCATTTTTCTTTATGTGTGTTATACTTCAAGAAAAAGTTTACTTAAGTGTTAGCAAACGAATCTATGCCATCGAAGATGAATGCTTCCAGAAACTTTCCAGTGAATGCAAATGAATCCAGTCAGAATTTGGAAATAATTAAGGGAAGAAGAGAGGAAAACAATCTATTTAGAGGTTCATTTTCTTAATTCTTTCTTAATTCTTCATTTTTTCTTAATTCTTTCTTATTTGTTAATCCACAAAAGGCAATATGAGACTAGTAGATGCCTCTTTTACATAATTTAACTACACAAACCTAAACAATATCCTAACATGCCCCATGCCCCACAGCAGCTTGTGGGAACAGGCACTACTAGACAGGACTAGGCACCTGCACTGTGGGCCCAAACGTTACCACAAATTGGTTGTGTAACTTGGGGGAGATCACGTACATGCTCTAGACATCAGATTACTCCCCTATACAACTAAAGGACTAGACTACATGGATCTCTAAAAATCTTTTCAGCTCTAACATTTTGCCACTTTCTCATTCTCCACTCTTGGGGCCTTTGGCATTTTAAGATAGATAGATACACCAGAAAGAATTTTTACTTGAGAATTAGAAAAGGAGCAAATAATAATAATAATAATCCATAGAACAACCCTCAATATTTTTAGCAGCATGCAGTTTCCTTGACAGATCTCTGGAATCTCACTTTGCAGGAAAATCCAACAAACCACGCATTCAGTACCAACTATGTGTAAAGACTGAATTATGCACAGGAAAGAGGAAGAAATGCCTCAGGGAGCTTCTATCTGTGCGGGAAAACATAAATATGACAGCATAAATGGCTCATATTTGGCAGGTGCTAGGAGCAGCTCCCATTCCACAGTTGTTTAAAGAAGGAGAAAGGTTGCAGTGGTTGGAGAGAATGAGATCAGAGAAGGCTTCAGGGAGAAAAGCTTTAGCCAGGACTCTGAAAGGGGGAGATGATGGTATGATATGATAGATGATCTGATAGGGAACACTTGTAGGAGGAAGGACAGCATCAGGACAGTTCTGAAGGAAGAAATGGAAGGCAGCAAATGAACAACGAGCAGCCTACTTTGGCAAGAACAAAGAATATGCAAAGGGGAATGGATGTAGTGACAGGTGGAGTGGTGTTTCCCCAAAGCCAAGCTAAAGAGATAACACAGACCCGAGGAATGGGTAAATGGGACAAGGTGGATGGTGGGTGCAGGCTTTTATGAACTCGCTCCCCCAAATGGGACACCAATTTTAACTGTATATGTCAGTTGCCAGGTTAAGTACTGGATACTCAGTAATAAAACAGACATGACCTTTGTCCTTGAGGTGCCTAATGTCAAGTGACTGCAAGAACTAAAGAGAAAGGAAATAATAAGTAAACTGAACTGGCAGGTCTGACTTATTTCAGAAGAAAATGAGGGTAAAGGAAAAGGGAGCAAGAATATAGTGGGTCTCAGGCACCTGGGTGGCTTGGTCAGTTAAGTGCCTGCCTTTGGCTCAGGTCATGATCCCAGGGTCCTGGGATAGAGTCCCACATCAGACTCCTTGCTCAGCAGGGATGCTGCTTCTCCCTCTGCCTGCCTCTCTCCCCATCTGTGCTTGCTCTCTCTCTCTTTCTGACAAATAAAATCCTTAAAAAAAAAAAAAAAAGGATATAGTGGGTCTCAAACACAACAGGGTCTAGGTGAAGTCTTTCCCCTAGGAAATCAAAAACCTAAGTGTATGTATATCCACTGAAATAGGGAGTCACCAGAGGAAGAGGTTAGACAAACAAGTCAACAACGGCAAACAGAACAAGGCACTAGCAGAGAGCACGAACAGATTTCCCTAAGCCTTCGATGGTGGTGTAAGCAGGCACAAACATATGAAAGGTAATTTTTAAGTCTCTATCAAAAACACTAAAAACTCTGTCGGAGATGAACATATAGGGAAATGAAAAAATTGTAAAACTCATCGTATTTAGTATACTATAATTTAACACATGGAGAATTAAAGTCTTCATGATAATAAACTTATGAAGAATGTTTGAACAGTGCTTTATCTTCTCATCATACAGCTTACAATACAGAGTAAATATCTTTTCCAGGCCTTGGCAAACCACCACATTCCTTTCCACGCTTAATTTTCCATCTTTTAACCTTTGGACTTTTTTTTTTTTTTTTTTTTTTAAAGATTTTATTTATTTATTTGACAGAGAGAAATCACAAGTAAGCAGAGAGGCAGGCAGAGAGAGAGGAGGAAGCAGGCTCCCCGCTGAGCAGAAAGCCCGATGCGGGGCTTGAACCCAGGACCTGGGATCATGACCTGAGCCGAAGGCAGCGGCTTAACCCACTGAGCCACCCAGGTGCCCCTAACCTTTGGACTTTTAATAACGTGAAGTATCTCCATGAGTTCCTTTAATATGAATTCTTTTTTTTTAAAGATTTTATTTATTTATTTATTAGACAGAGAGAGAGAGAGAGATATCACAAGTAGGCAGAGAGGCAGACAGGCAGGCAGAGAGGGAGAGGCAGGCTCCCCGCCAAGCAGAGATCCCAGTGTGGGGCTAGATCCCAGGACCCTGGGATCATGACCTGAGCCAAAGGCAGAAGCTTAACCCACTGAGCCACCCAGGGTCCCCCCCCTTTAATATGAATTCTTATGCCAGTGTCCCTTGTTCTAGGACATCCTCATCCTCTCCATCATGACCACGCTCCTCACTATATCCATAAACTCACCATCACTAAGCTCCTCTGGCAGCATAGCTAGCTACAGTCTGTGGAATAGAGGCAGTGTTAACATTCCTACAGTTGGCTTTTTCTTCCAGAACCCCATTTACATGTGAACTGAATTTCACTTCTGGCATTATCACTTTTCTTTCCGTTTCTGAGTTTTTACTTTCATCAGCTAATTTTCTCTTTCAACCATCCATCTGTATAAAATGTCATGTACATTTACCACCCATGGACAAGGAAGCAACACAACTGCTTGCTTTGCTGTCTGTGAATGATCAACGGATGCATAGTAACAATCACTGACAGACATTAGAAGAAGCCATGTTGGTCACTGGCCACCATATGCATCTGTTATTTACATGGTGATTTGTGGACTGAAAAAGCTAGCAGCGAAAACTGTACTCAATGCAACTCCTCACAGTTAATAAATCTTGGTAACTGAAACTTGAACCACGTTGTTGGGGGACCAGTGTTCATGAATTAAACTGTGGTAACTGAAAGTGAGCATGCCACAAGGCCATGTCAATCTAGGGTCATCTGTACTCTCACAAGGGGCAAGAGAATTGTCCAAGCATGCTTATTTCAAAACTGTCTTCACAATAAACTCACACAAACAAAAATCAAGAAATAAGCTCATTTTAAGAAACTGGCTTAAAAAGTCAGTTTAATCTACACCATCTCAGGAGGTTAGCCTCAAAGATAGGCAACGTCAGAAGAAGGCTGAGAGGAAGATTAAAAAAAAAAAAACAACAAAAAACTGAGATACAGCCAGAGGAAGTTAGAAGCCCCTGGTGATGGACATCCTCAATTTTCTTGGGCAACTAAGAATATCTCTTGGGAGTGAAAAAGTTTAGCTGGGACCCTGTAACGAGGGGCATAAGACATCCCAAGTGAAGAATGGTTGCAAATCCATGGTGCAAAGAAGACTGAGTCAACAAGAGAAAACTGCAAAGACCTTCATGCTCTGGGAGCCCAGCGGAACCTGAAATCATGGATTATAAATGGTCCAGGTAGCCCGGAATCTCCAAGCTGGGAGTGGAGGGATGGGACAAAAAGATAACATGGCGTGGGGAGAAACGAAGGCAGGGGAAACTGAACAGAAAAGCTGACAAGAATCAAATTATGGCTGCAGTGGCTGAAAAGGGTTGGGAGCATGGGGACACAAATGTGAGAACTGGTAGAAGACAGGGGATCAGGCAAGTGTGGGAGTGGGAATGAGGGAGGGGGCAAGGAATGAGGAAGAATGGAAGTTATGAGCCTAAAAGGAATTTTAGAGTCTGGGTTCTCAGAAGTGGGGCAGCTTGGAATGGAGATGAAACTAAAAGGAGAAACCTGAAACTGGCATAAAATGCTTGTTGGAAGTAAGAAGACCCAAAAGTTCTACTACTTATGCTAATAATCAGAATTAAATTTATACCAACAAATAAAAAAATCACAGTTGGAGAAATTTATTTATATTCTGAAATGTATTTGTTTAAAATACTCATTCCCTCACTTCTGTAAGAAATTTAGTCATGGAGATATATTACCAACAACTGTACAGTTCTTACTAATCATAAAACAGAATGCGTGAACGGTTCCGTTATAATGACGTCTCATCTTGAGGAAAGCTACAGGACGATCTGGTGGTAAGCAAGCATTTAAATCCCAAGCATTAAGGAGGAGCGCCTGGCTAGCTCCATCTGCAGAGTGCACACTTCCTGATCTTGGGTCAGTGAGTTCAAGGACCCTGATGGGCAGAGGCAACTTAAAAAAAAAAAGAAGAAGGAGAAGAAGAACAACAACAACTAAGTGGGTGATCAAGTCAGACTGTGAGTTAGACTGTGAGGGAAAAATCAACGTTCAACAATCACTACGTGTCACACAGTTAACATCCAACAGAAATACCTTGTGAAAAAATACTGCTTCTAGCAGCCAAATATATCTAAAAATAAATCCAATAACTTACAAGCCTAGATGATGAAAACTACAAAACTTTACTGAAAAGCAATAAAAAGGTGAATAAAAAGAGAAAAATGAAATACACAAAATTCTCAATTGGGGCGCCTGGGTGGCTCAGTCAGTTAAGCATTCAACTTTGGATGTCAAGGTTGGGAGTTAAGCCCCACAAATTACAAATCAAAATAAGTAAGTAAATGGTAAGCATGGGTTTAAAACACACATGATATATGCAATCTCCACCCTCCCGTTAAGCTGATGGGGCATGATTTTTTTTTTTTTCATTACCTCTTCATTGCTAAAAGATGTTACTTAGATTTATCTTTTTAAAGATTTTATTTACTTATTTATTTATCTGAGAGAGTCAGAGAGAGCACCAGTGGGGAGGAGAGGGAGAAGCAGGCTCCCTGCTGAGTCAGGAGCCTGCCACAGGGCTTGATCCAGGACGCTGAGATCATGACCTGAGCCAAAGGCGATACTTAGCAGACAGAGCCACCCAGGCACCCCTCAATTTATCTTTTATAAGATAATGAAAAGCATGGAAACGGAACAAAATATGACAATAGGGACAATCAATTCTCATCTACAATCACATCCATAGAAGATGAAACTTACATCACCTACTACTGTGTTATACAATACCCAATCAGAATAGTTTTTAATAGGAACTTTCAGAGCTGTGAAATCTAATTCAATTTTAATTTCTTCTCAAAGTGGTTTAAGAAAGCAATGTCAGGGACGCCCAGGTGGCTCAGCTGGACAAATAATTGTTGAGCTGAAAATCAGCCAATTGTGACTTCAGGCAGTTAAGGATCTGCCTTTGGCTCAGGGTCATGATCTCAGGGTTCTGGGACAGAGACCCAGCATGGGAATCCCTGCTGAACAGGAAGTCGGCTTCTCCCTCTGTCCCTCCCCCACCCTTCATTTGTGTGTGTGCTCTCTCTCTCTCAAATAAATAATTTTTTTAAAGCAATGTCAAAATTCACTACTCATTTTTACCTCTATAACAATTTAGGTAGTTTTCATATTTTGATATTCTCTTAAAAATTAGAGACAGAACATTTTATCTTAGAACACATGGAGCTACCAGACACACAGGTAAATTATTGGAATGTTTTGCCTCTACATTAGAAGGATATTTATTTGAGAGTTTCCTGCTTGTTTAGTTGGGGTACTTAAATCATTAGGCCTTTCTTGGACATTTAGTTAACCAAAAGAAATAGATACAAAGAAAGCACTCAATTTTATTTTTCTCAGATTCCCTCAAATACAGTGGCATTAATATAACAGATATTATTCTTTATTGAGCATTCATTCATATATGAGTGTCTACTTGTATGCAGTCCCTTTACTAAAGGCCAGAGAGACAAATGAAAGCAATAGAAATGAAGCAGGGGAGGGAGGGTGGAACATGGAAATGAATGATTACAAGGGAATGGGACAAGAGCTATAGCAGAAATATGTAAAAAATGTTAACATGCTAATAGCACAGTGGAGAGAAGAAAAGGAAAGAATGGTGACCAACAAAACAAAAAATAAAAAACAGAAACCACTTCACAAGAAGAGACTTGGAGAGAAAGGAGATTTCCCCCTCCCTCAATAAATAGGTATTTGAGTGTCCACAATATCCACTGTATTTAGGTTGTGTGGGGAAGCACAAAAATAAAACAAAAAATTATTTGTGGCGAAATCCCTAATCTCAGAGTATACCATCTAATCAGGCCAAGAACTCCAGTTTATTGATGATAAAGACAGGAAATGGTGAGAAGCGGCCTAAGAATTAAATCACATGGTAGCAACAATGTGTGCAATTGGCACCTTGTGCAAAGCCAGAGGGGTACAGAAACCACCCCCAGCCTAGGAGACAGAAGGAATAGCGTAATAAGCATCACTTCTCCAGTACCATGCAGGAGGCACTGTTCTCAGAGTTTTAGATCAAATCATTTCATCTTCACAATAACATTGAGGCAGATTATTGACATTCACCCAGTTTAAGGAAACTGAGCTGCAGAGAGCTGACAAGTCGCAGGGGCAAGATTTGAACTTGGGCAAGCAGGCTGTAAAGCAGTGGGGCAACTGGGGGAACATGGGAGTGGCTGAAAGGGGGCCACAGTCTGTGGGGCAGTCAGTGGGGAACTGCTGGGGCATTTAAACATGGAAATGATATGACTGGATTTATAAATTCTAGAAAAATCCCTTGGCAATGTTATGGAAGGCTCTGGTATGAGTCCAAGTGTGAAGTAAGAGCCTGGACTCACCCACCTCTCCTTTCTCAGGAGATGCTCTGTCCTCCTCTGTCCTCCTCACTCCCAAGCACTACAGCCTTCACCATGTTCCATGAGATGGGTCTGTCTCTGACTAGACTGTGAGTTCCAGGGAGGGGTAATTAACTCATTTCTGTACTCTCTGAGTGTAGTATGGTGCCCAGCACACAGTAGGCATTCGACCAATAATTGCTGAGCTGAAAATGAGCAAACTGTGACTTCATTAAACAAAATTTGAGGGGCGCCTGGGTGGCTCAGTGGGTTAAGTCCTCTGCCTTCGGCTCAGGTCATGGTCTCAGAGTCCTGGGATCGAGCCCCACATCGGGCTCTCTGCTCAGCAGGGAGCCTGCTTCCTCCTCTCTCTCTGCCTGCCTCTCTGCCTACTTGTAATCTCTGTCAAATAAATAAATAAAATCTTTGAAAAAAAAATTTTTGGAGAGAAAACCATAAACCTGTCCCTTTCTTCATCTGACTTGACAGGGTCAATCTAAGTGCCTTGATATCTATTCTATACAAATGATGCCTACAATAAATATAAATGAAAAACTTTCTTTTTTTAGGATATGGTAGACTGGTATTTGATAGATCTCATATTCACATATGACAGATGGACTGTAAATGCTCATCCAAGGTGAAGGTGATTAGCTGACCTATCACATTGCTTATCAGTCTTCTGACCTTTAAGCATAGCTGCAAGCTCTCTGACGAAAACTTTGTGAGAACCCAGTTCTATACAGGGCTGAGTCTTCAGGCAAATTTTTTTTTTCCTAGTGAGTATTAGATCCTCAGAAACTTCCACAGGGCATCTGAAGGGATACCAGAGAAAATGTCATATCCTTGAGGAACTTTTAACTATTACAGAGTTCAAAGTATCCTTCAAAATAACTGCTTGAGTGGATTTAGGAACTTTTGAAAAAAATAGTTCTAACTTTTGCTTAGCCTTTTACACACTCAGTATTATTTTAGTTATGTCTGACTTAATTGAAGATTCTCTCAAATGACAGTGACATTTTACATAAAGCAATTTATATGAGTGAGCAAATGAAAATGAGGAAGAAGACACCAAACACTGACCAAGTCCATCTCTCTGGGGCAAACCTCACAGTAAAACTCTGAAGAAGTTGATTTCTGCCTGGCAGAAAGAGTTTTAGGTTCAAAATGGCTATGGTTCAAATCCCACCCCTCTTAATTCATTTTGTCAGCATTCAACAAATATTTCTTGAGAGACTACTACATGTGAAGATTGATCTAATGCTGGGACTACACCAGTGAACAAAATGATTTCAGTGTTCTCATGGAGCTCGTGTTCCAGTGACTTCTAGACAACCACAAACTGTGTGACTTGGAAGCATTTCATATCGCCATTTAACATTATTTTTAAAAACCTCTAAAGGGGTGATAATACCTACCTCTCAAAATTGGCACAAGCTTTGGGCATAAAAAGTACAGAAAGTGCCCAGATTGGTGACTGTGACACAGAGGTGTTCAATAAATGATGGTCCCTACCAGGAATAGCCAACTCACTAAGAGCACTTGAGCCCATTAAAGATTCAGGGACAATATAACCAATGTTTAAGCAAACTACAGGGTATTCTTTTTAAGATGCTGGTAAAAGAAATGCCATAAACTAGTATATTAACATTTCCCCTCCCCCTTATTTTTTCTGCAGAAATCTGTTTTCAACAGCAGTTGAAGACCATGCAATGGTTTAAAAAAATCTACCCAAAAGATACACTAGAGTGAGAAAGAAAGCAAAATGTTGTTTTTCATGGGATGGTGGTACTGGTATTTTTAATTATTTCTATACAGCAGCTCTCCAACCCATGTTGATGAAAAAGGGATCCAGGTAAACAACAATCTGTATATTAGAGTACCACAGATCCATGTCTGCCCACTTAACAAAGTACAGCCTTTAACTGATCCAAGCATTGTGAGTATAAGAACACCTTAAAATATTCATATTCTTTTGCTCAAAAATTACACTTCTTGCAGCTTATCCTAAGATAAAAATTTATGTACAAATATTTATTACAAATGTTTACATGCAGCACCACTTACAAGAAAAAATAGACATATACACAACCTCCAATAGAAAATGGCTAAAGGAAATATATTTTTGTAATTGAATATTATATAATCATTAACAATGATAACGTAGAAGAAATTTTACAGCATGGGGAAAGATACACTAATGACTACAAATTGCAAGTAATAAAATAAAATGGGCAGTGTTGTTCTAACTTTCTATTATACATGACATATCTTTTATAAATAGTCTTATCTCTGCCTGATAGGCTCACAAGTCATTTTTTTTTTCTTCTTGGTACTTTTATTTTCCAAATTTTCCACAATGAACCCATATGCCAGAGGACTAAGGGCACTAGGATGTGGATATTAGTGACCCAGAGTAAAGTTTTCCTTTTCTGGCATTTAGGTATCTTTAGCCCAACTAGAAGCTCCTCCCTGTCCATTTTACTCTAAGCAAACTCCAATCAACAAATTCTGCCTCCATTCAACCTAATCCCACTTTTTTTTTTTTTTTTTTTTTTTTTTTTAAGTATTTACTTATTTGAGAGAGAGAGAAAGAGAGCAAATGTGTATGAACAGGAGAAGGGGCAAAGGGAAAGAATCTCAAGCAGACTCCAGGCTGAGCTAAGCATGGAGCACCTGAGATCATGATGTGAGCTGAGATCAAGTTGGACACTTAACCAACTGAGCCACCCAGGAACCCCCCCAATCCCTCATTCTTAACTATCAGTGAACAGCCATGATTCACCACTCATTTGAAGTCACCCTACAATACGAGATAAACAGAAAGTATAAGATCAACACGAAGGGGAAAAAAAGGGGAGAGGAAGAGAAAAATATATTAGAAGCAAACACCTAATTAGTATTCTCAGTGGGATTAAAAAAGATATACGCAAATCTTCAAATCAAAGATACTAATATCAAGCTTCCAGAATAATAAAAGAAGGCTCATATTTATTCACAGCATTTTAAAACTCCAGAACATGAATGACAAAAAGATCTTTAAGCTGTGACAACTTTAAAAAAAATAAATTTAAGAAGAGCAATAAAAAGTTATAAGATCAGAGTTAGTTTTTCCTTGGAGGTTTAGTAGAATTCATTGGTAAAGCTCTCTGGGCCTAGAAAGATCTGTATATTAATTTTCTGCATCAATCTCTTCATGGGTTATAAAATTATTTATTTTCTAATTTTTCTTAAGCCAGTTTTGGTAAGTTATTTTTCTTCTTGGACTTTTTCACTTCATATATATTTTCAAATATATTGATAGAAAGTGATTTATAATAGCCTTTTGTTATTTCTTCAGTGTCTGTAGATCTGTTTGTGGTCCTTCTTCCATTCCTCCTCTACTTTTTGTCTTAATGAGACTCACCAGAAGTAATACTCCTTTTTAAAGAATCTACTTCTTGCTTTGTCAGTCTCCTCTTTTATTGTTTTTTTTTTTTTTTTTTTTTTTTTACTGATTTCTGGTCTTATCTTTATTTTTTTCTTTCCTTCAGTAGCCTATGTTTCATTTCCATTTTGTTTTGGGTTTTTTCCCAAGTTATTAATATGGCTATTTAGGTTATAGCTTTACAGACTTTCTTCTTCTTTAATATTACTTTTATTCTAATTTTTAAACTCCTTAAGTCATTGTTGTTTTATAAGTTCATTTAGATTTACCCAAGTATTTATGACTTCATTCATTTTAACACATTTTCCTTTGCACCTTTAATCTGGAATCAACTGGAATGTATTTCCTTCTGCCTGAAGTATTTCTTTCACAATTTTCCTGATGGCAGATCCTCTCAGTATTTGTTACTTTATACACGTCTTTATTTTGTTCTCATTCTTGAAAGATATTTCTTCTGGATACATAATGGCAGTTTTGCAATTATCTTCCTTCAGCACAGTGAAGATATGGTTATACCACTTTATGCTTTTAATCATTGCTACTGAGAATTCAGCTGTCTGTTACATTTTTGAAGGAAATGTCTTTTTTCCAATACCTTTAAAATCTTTTTTTTTTTTTAAGATTTTATTTATTTGACAGAGAGAGATCACAAGTAGACAGAGAGGCAGGCAGAGAGAGAGGGAGGGAAGCAGACTCCCTGCTGAGCAGAGAGCCCGATGCGGGACTCGATCCCAGGACCCTGAGATCATGACCTGAGCTGAAGGCAGCGGCTTAACCCACTGAGCCACCCAGGCGCCCCTTTTAAAATCTTTTTATTTTTACTTTCGTATTCTGCAATATTATTCTGTCATTTGCTGATATGTATTTCTTTTTTTTTTTTTATTATTCTGCTTAAGAGTTAAGGAGCTACTTAAATCTGAGGACTGGTATCTTTCATCAGTTCTAGAAAACTGTCATCTCTTCAGATAGTATGCATTAAAGGAAAAATGGATATTAATGGGAAAACATTAAATTATAAAAAATGACCTAGAAAGTCTTTAAAGAACCAAATAAAATTTATGGGAATAAATAAATGAACAAAATTCAGTGCCAAGGATTCACATCAGAAGAGACACAGTGAAAAACAGAATTAGTAAGCAGGAAGGTAGTTCAGAAAGCATCGTCTAACATGTATCACAAAAAGAAAGATCACAGGAAATTACCTTTCTTCCAATTCACTATTATTTTGTCTATATTTTCTTTTTTTTTAAATAAGTGAATTTTTATTTTTTTTAATTTAAATTCAACTAATTACCATATGATGCATTATTTGTTTCAGGGATACAGGTTTGTGTTTCATTAGTCTTATATAATAGCCAGTACTCATTACAACACATACCCTCCCCAACTACTAAGATTTTTTTTTTTTTTAATTTTTAAATTTTTTTTTAATTTCTTTTTTTGGGGGGTGGAGAGGCAGATGGAGAGAGAGAATCTTAAGCAGGCTCCAAACCCAGCATGGAGCCTGTTACAACCTGAGATCATGACTTGAGCCGAAATCAAGAGCTGGACACTTAACTGACTTGAGCCACCCAAGCGCTATTTCTTCTATATTTTCTTCAAAAGTAGTCAAGAGTTTTATAATCTGAATCTGATAACAATACCATCTGAAGTGCCTGCTTCTGAAGTAGGGTATTTCTGATGGGTTTTTGCTCACTGTGCCATTTTCCTCTATGTGCCAGGTTGTTTTTAACTGTGTTCTGTTCATTGATGTTGAAAATTTTCAGGATTCATTAGAAGCCGGGGATGGAAGTATTTTCTTCCAAAAAGGATTTATATTTGCTTCTGCCAAAAACATAGATAGAGAAACTTCAAGTTTGAGACCACCTTTATAGCTTAAGGTAGATAAAGTGAAATCAACTTACATATATCTTTATTTATGGGAAATAAACCATAAATTATACAATAGCTAGGTCTTTCACAGACTGTTCTAACTTCATACAACATAATACATATGTAACACATTTATAACAATTCATAGCATATAAGATAAATAAGCATGCACAATTTCTATACAGAATGAAATTATGACTTCAAAACTTTATTTCTGATTTATGATAGCTTCCAGAAATGTACCTTTTATATTTCTGTCTCTTTTATCTATTGTCAAGCTCATCAAACTCAGTTTAAGAAATATTAATGCTTGCTTGTACCATATCAGGGAATATCCAGTATGGTAACTGTCTTAAGTAAAATGTCTTTTATCCTCACAATTATGTTAGATTTGGCAATTATGGAAAAAGTGATATTTTTTATTATCTTATTAACAGGTCTCAATTACGAATCAGAGAAAAGTCATTGTAGTAATATTTATCATCGGATGACTGTACTAGGTTGAAGACTAGAATTTGTAGACAAAAGGAGGAGCAGATGCTAAAGCAAAAGAGAAATCATTTTGTAAAGTTTTAAGCAATAACTAGCAATTTATTAAAGCATACACACACACACACACACATACACACACACACAAAATGACACAAAACCTAAAAAATACGTAGGGTCATGGTAGGCAAGGCTATCTGTTACCAAACCACTGCTTCTAAGAGCAACTAGAAGGACCAATCAGAAGACCAGTAACAACATAACAGAGGGGAAACAATTCAGTGGTTCCTTTGGATCTGCAAAGATCCGTGCCTATGAGGCACAGCTTGTTACTACCTGCTCAAGCCCAGCTGCTGAAGTACTTCAAGAAGCCCGCTATTACAAGCAAGCTAGCATCACAAACTATAGCACTGTTTCTCAAAGAGATTCCTAGTACGGCAGATAAAAAAAAAAAAATCTCCACCCCATAGATATTAGTATAGCACTTTCCTCAAACATGAAAGGGAAAATACTAGCTTTAAAATGAGTGCTATTAAAAAAAAAAAAAAACACACACACACAAAATAAAATAAAATAAAATAAAATGAGCACTATTAAGACCGGAGCCCACAAAAACAAGCTTCAAAGACCTATCACAGAAATTCTGGACCTTCTAAAACTCCATCATCAATACATTTTTTTTTCATAATACCAATTAAGAGAACTACTGAATGTATGCTATCATTTCAAACAGTACTTGCTTCTAATTTGTCAGAAATAGTGTTATCAATCTGCTGGATTTTTTTCTTAATGGCAAATACTTCTCATATTTAATAAAGGGGGAAATCACAGCAGGCTTAGTTTAATAGACTTTATAAACCTAGATTCTGGTTGTGAGTAAGGAGAACTGTTCCCCAGTGAAAATCCATACACTCTTCTTTGGAATATTTGTGTTCTTTTTTCATATCTTTAAAAAGAAAGAAGAGAAATAAAATCAGAAGGAGGAAAAAGAAGAGAAATAAAATCAGAAGGAGGTAGAACAGTTTAGTAAGACACAATTATTATTTTAAATACTGGCTCTCTTAAATGCTAGCATGTATCACGCTGGAGCTCTAGGCATTTAACCCTTTCCTAAGTGAGAAAGAAAGGAAAACAGCAAATAGGTATTTTGTAACAATCAGCTATGATACAATGTTCATATAAAACAGAGAAGACAATGCCCCCAATCTAACATAAATCTGTCAGGAGATGATGATAAAAGAACATGCAGTTTAAGATAATTATTTTGAATAAATACATTTCATATTTGGTTGAACTAGTCTCTTGGGGTGATAAAATATGAGATTCTTCCCTAAACTAGAATTAGTGAGCCAGAAAAGGTTTTTTTGGCACCTCTGATATTTAAGCAAATAATCATTTCATCAATTCCCTGATTTTCAAAGATATATTCTAGTTAAGCAAACATCTGAAGAAAAGTACCAAAGAAAGCTCATATCAATAGCCAATAGGGCCTTGTGGTGATAATTAAAAAATAACTTTTTTAGGACAGGTTAAAATAAAATATCAAATTAAAAGGGTGGGAAATATAAAGTAGAAACAATGTTACTAAGTTTACCATAATCCACAAGGAAACTATTAAAATCTTAGCCATTTTCAGTTAAAAATATAAGTATGGCAAAATTGTGGCCCTAATCACAAAAGACCAATAACTCTCATGGCTTTATATCCAAATAAGGATATGTATTACATTTGGAGCTCTGTGATACCAAGGAAGCCACATCATCTATCATCCCCACATTGAGTTGGACTGAGTATTTTCTATGGTCCCTGATAAATCTAAAATATCTATGAATCTACCTCTGACAATTGATCCTACCTCTACTTGGATCACTCCTGACCCCATCTCCTATACCCTACTCTCTTAAGGAATTTTACCCTAACTATGTACATGTATTAAGATTCTTGGCTGACTGTGGAAAACAGTATGGAGGTTGGTCAAAAGATTAAAAATAGAACTAACCTAAGATTCAGCAATTGCACTACTACATATTTACCCAAAGGATACAAAAATAATGATCTGAAGGAAACATGCACCCCGATGTTTGTAACAGTATTATCAATAACAGCCAAATTATGGAAAGAGCCCAAATGTCCATCTACTGATGGATAAAGAAGTTGTGGTACACACACACACACACACACACACACACACGCACATACACACACATACAGACAGACAATCCTCAGCCATGAAAAAGAATGAAATCTTGCCATTTGCTACAACATGGATGGAACTAGAGAGTATTATGCTAAATGAAATAAGTCAGAGAAAGACAAATACCGTGTGATTTCCCTCATCTGTGGAATTTAAGAAACAAAACAGATGAACATAGGGTAAAAAAAAGAGAGAGGCAAACCAAGAAAGACTCTTAACTACAGAGAACAAACTGAGGGTTGCTGGAGGGGAAGTGGGCAGGGGGATGGTCTAAATGGGTGATGGGTCTTAAGGGGGTCACCTGGGATGAGCCCCCGGTATTATAAGTGATAAATCACTAAATTCTATTCCTGAAACTAATATGACATGGGATGTTAATTAAATCAGAAGTGGGAGTCAAGAAGTCACTTGAGCCATAGCCAAAATGTTTTGCGGAATGCTGCAAAGCCTCCAGAGAACTGAGTTATCTGGGGCAGCAACTCTTTTTCCTATTATGTTCACTTAATATCTTTCCAGTTTTAATAATAAATAACTGACATACATCACCATAAGTTTAAGGCATAAAACATGATGGTCTGATTGATATATATTGTGAAATGATTACCACAGTAGGTTTGACTAACATTGATCATCTCATAGATATCATAAAAAGAAAAACTTGTTCATTTATTTCTGTTTCAAAAAGTACCAAGCCCTTCAAAGAGAAGACTACCCAGTATTTGTAACTTCTTTTCTTTTCTTATAATTTTTTTTTAAGATTTTATTTATTTATTTGACACAGAGAGTGATCACAAGTAGGCAGAGAGGCAGGCGGGGGGGAGGGGGAAGCAGGCTGCCCACGGAGCAGAGAGCCCGATGTAGGGCTCAATCCCAGGACCCCAGGATCATGACCTGAGCCAAAGGCAGAGGCTTAACCCACTGAGCCACCCAGGTGCCCCCAGTATTTGTAACTTCTGGCTGAGTAAGCAAATCACTTCTCTCAGAGCTCACCAATTGCTTTCACAGACCGTTTCTCTCTAAACTTAAAGGTCAAAGGGTAAAGCAGCAGCCATTTGGTGGTATAAAGTCATGGTTTCAGGAAAGAGACTTAGCTTTAGTGGCAGTTTCACTCCATGACCTATATTCCTGCCCTGAGTTTTGAGATGTGATCACCTAATCAACAAGATGGGTAACAAAATCCCTCAACACGAAGCAGGATCACTCTTAAAAAGGCTGGAGGGGAACTCCTCAGATACAGTCTCTGCCACTAAAGCTTCCATTTATATCCACAAATGGAAACTGCCCACAAGGGATCACAGAATTATTAAAAAGCCACACTTTGTTCTTGGTTTGATGGTTTCTTTAACTGTGGTTTGTTTTCAGTTAGCAATATACATTTTTGTGGCTTCTCTTTATGTAATCTTCTCACTTCCTTTAGTCTCTTAAGAAATGCAGTCTATTGAGATAAGATCTTGAGGAAAGTGTTTAGTAAACTGGATTTCCATCTCTTGACTTATAATAAAATAAAATGAGGGGGCCCCTCCATGGCTCAGTTGGTTAAATGTCCTCAAACTCTTGATATTGGCTCAGATCATGATCTCAAGGTCATGAGGGCGTGGAGCCTGCTTTAGAGTCTCTCTCTCCCTCTGTTTCTCTCTCTAAAAAATAAATAAATAAAGTTTCAGGGGTGCCTGGGTGGCTCAGTCAGCTAAGCGTCTACCTTTGGCTCAGGTCACAATCCCAGGGTCCTGTAACCCAGCCCTGCATAGGGCTCCCTGCTCAACAGGGAGCCGGCTTCTCCCTCTGCCTCTGCCTACTGTTCTCGCTTGTGCTCTCTGTCCATCAGATAAATAAAATCTTAAAAAATAATAATAATAAATAAACTTTCAAAATAAAAGGACAGATGGAATGAGTATTTAAAAATTTAACACGAAATCACTAGAAGAAAAATATGAGCAAATATTTTTATAATTTTAGGGTAGTGAACACCATTATAAGGTTGGTGCAAAATCCAGAAATTAGAATGGAGAAGTTAATACATTTGATCCATAAAAATAAGGAATGTCTGCAATGCCAAAGAAAAAGAACATCAGCCATAAGAAAAATGGGGTAAGGGAAACTAGGATAAAATGTTTTCGACAGGGGGAGCCAGGGAGGCTCAGGCAGTCAAACATGTAACTCTTGGTTTCGGCTCATGTCATGATTTTAGGGTTGTGGGACCGAGTCCCATGCTGGGCTCTATGATCAGTGCAGAGTCTGCTGTAGATTCTCTCCCTTACCTTCTCCTTTTGCCCCTCCACTGCTCCCCTCTCAAATAAATAAATAAAATCATTTGAAAAAATCAAACATTTTGAACAGGTTAAAGTCCCTGATAGATTATGAGCATATAACCAAGTAGAGAAAGATAATCTGCAGTTTTAATATACCAAAAATAATAAACTAGTTTATCCAAAGTAAAACGGACAATAAAATTATGACAGTCACCTTCATTACAAGTAGAAGAACTGTCAAGAGTTCTGTTTTAGCCAATGAAATGAACAATTAACAAAAAGATTAATAATTGCAAGTGTTGGCAAGGATGTAAGGAAAAACACGCACTTTCTCACTGCCTTCATAGAAGTATATGCTCTTTTCTCAAAGGTCATTTAGATTCATCTATCTAAAATCAAAATGTGCATAATCTCCACTCCTGCAATTCCAAATTTAATAATGTATCTGATAGAAATTTTCACACAAGCGAAAGGCTATGCAGAGACATTTACTTATTACAGCATTATTTGTAATAGCAAAAGTGTGCAAAGAATCTAAACTTCTGATAATAGACAACTGAATAAATGTAATGCATTATGATAAACCCAAAAGATATAAAATACTGATCAATTCTTGGCAAATTACGTAAATCCATCACTGAAATGCTTACACTTAAAGCCTTCAGCCTCCATGTAAGCAGTCTACTCTGAGGCTATCAGGCTGTAAGCTCAAATTACCCTATGCATAGATCTAAGCTGTGTGAGGTCCTGAAACTACATGAAATGGGGGTTGAGATGCCCAGCAGGCACCTAGATGCTCCATCTCCAGCTGCGGCAACTCCAGCCGCCATCTGACTACAACCACATGACGGACCCTGAGTGAACCACATCTGCTCTGCCAAACTTCCGCCAAAGTCCTGACCCATCAAATACCACTAGAGGGTTTTGAGTCTATAAAACTGATGACCAGATACTGAGAAGAAAGGAATTTATGAAGCTGGCAGAACCAACTAGTACGCTCTCTGAGCACAGGAGAGCATATGCTTACTTTTCTTTTCCCCAGGACTTTATGCCTCCGTCATTCCCAAGGTAAAATGACCCATGGAGGCATTTAAGAGTTGACTCTGCTTAAAGCACACAAATGGTCAGTTTCATTCAGCTTCATTCAGAGGTAATGATCTGATTCTTCATCACTTCACAGAATGAAGGGTAATGCCTGAAAAATACTCCACAGAGCGACATGGGGATGGGAGTGACGTGAGGCGTACTTTGCTTCTGTTGGTAAAAGCACAGAGAATTTAGGCACAAACATTTCTGTAAGTCCACTCCTAATTTTCAAGTGGAAAGCAGACTTTTGGTTATGAGTATCAAGAATATTAGTAAACATTTAGGGAAAAAAAAGTAGAACAAGATGAGACTGGAAGTCTGAAACATCTTGTAGCACCAGAAAGTAAATGAAGTGCTAAACACACACACACACAGTGATGGGAGGGATGTCAAAAGGTACAAACTTTCAGTTATAAAATAAAAAAGTCCTGGGGATGTAATTAATGTACAGCATGGCAACTGTAATTAAAAATACTCTGTTATATATTTGAAAGTTGTTAAGGGCACATCTTAGAAGTTCTCATCACAAGACAAAAAAATTTGTAACTGTGTAATGATGGATGCTAACTAGACTTGCTGTAGTGATCACTTTGCGATATACCTATGTATTGAATCATCATGTTGTACAACTGGAACTAATATAAAGTTACATGCCAATTATATCTCAATAAAAAAATTACAATCCAATTACTCAGTGTATGAACGTCTCCATTTCACAACATCGTAACCCTCACTATTTTGAAATTAAAGCGACTTTGTCAACTACAATTTAAAAAAAAAAGCCAACTATAATTTAATTTTAAAAAGCTGTTAATCCATAAAGAAAACAATATTAGTAAACATTTAGGAGAGAAAATAGAACAAGATGAGTTTGAAAGTCAAAAACATTCTGTAGTACCAGAAAATAAGGAAGTGTTAAACACACACACACACACACACACACAGTGATGGGGTAGGTCAAAGGGACACAAGGGCCACTCCCAATGGCCAAAACCAGAACAATTTGAAAACCAGAACAATATGAGCAAAAATACAAAGAACAGATTTCTGGATTATAATCCAAAGGATAAAATAAATATCAGTAAGTACAAACTGAAATAAACAAACGACTAAATAAATAATAAGTGGAGAACAGACAAATCTCCCATATAGAAGAATTCCAAATAATTTATGTAGATACTCCACCCTCCAGGTAGAACTTACTCTAGTCTAATAAAAGTGTTGGCTAGGATTCCAGAGTACAGGACGGAAAAGTACAAAAAGGAGTATCTCTAGCAATGAGGAACACTGGAAAAGCACGACCTCAGTGGTCTGCCTCCCAAAAGTGAACATTCCCACTGTAATCATGAGAAAATGTCAGATAAATCCCAGTTGCAAGACATTCCACAAAAGACATGACTAGTATCCCTCAAAATTGTCAAGGTCGGGGCGCCTGGGTGGCTCAGTGGGTTAAGCCGCTGCCTTCAGCTCAGGTCATGATCCCAGGTCCTGGGTTCAAGCCCCACATCAGGCTTTCTGCTCAGCAGGGAGCCTGCTTCCTCCTCTCTCTCTGCCTGCCTCTCTGCCTACTTGTGATTTCTCTCTGTCAAATAAATAAATAAAATCTTAAAAAAAAAAATTGTCAAGGTCATCAAAACAAGAAAAGGTTGAGAAACACAGCCAAGAGGAACCTACAGAGAAGTAACAACAGAAAGTAATGTGGTATTCCTGGATGGGATATGGGAACAAACAAAACAGGTCAGCAGGGAAAACTAAGGAAACAGGAATAGAGCATGGACTTCAGTTAATAAGGCTTTAACAGCATGGGTTCATTGTTTGGGACAAATGCACCATAGTAATACGAAATGTTAATCATCCCAGCTCTGGTTTCGCCAACCTTTTCCCTCTGTCCCCTCCTGTCCTTAAGGTGGTAGCAGGTTCTTTCTGTTTCCCTTTATGGGGCTGCCTCATTGCCACACCAGTCCATTTGGCTTTCAGTCCTTCCAACAGCTTTGCAACTTATGTCTTATATTAAATTCTCTCCCTTTTTTTTTTTTAAGATTTTATTTATTTATTTGACGGAGAGAGACACAGTGAGAGAAGGAAACAAGCAGGGGCAATGGGAAAGGGAGAAGCAAGCCTCAGGCAGAGCAGGGAGCCTGATGTGGGGCTTGATCCCAGGACCCTGGGATCATGACCTGAGCTTAAGGCAGACACTTAACGAATGAGCCACCCAGGTGCCCCTACATTAAATTCTCTTGATGAAATTACCAGTATGGTCTTTTTCTGATTGGATGCTGGCCATACAGCAAGGGCTCTCTCTCTCTCTCTTTCTCTCTCTCTCTCTCTCTCTCTCTCACACACACACACACACACACACCCCAAGGGCATAATCTAAAGGCATAATCTAAACTAAACTGAATATAGGCAAAGAAGTTTCCATTTTGAGGATTCATTTGTTTTTAATTCTCTATCTCCTAGATACAAAAAAAAAAAAAAAAAAAAAAAAAAAATTTTAAATTAATATTTTTTTTTAATTCAATTAAAAAAAAAAAAAAAAAAAAAAAAAAAAAAAAAAAAAACTTTTTAAATTAAGTCTTGCTTCAGCTGGATTTCAAGGAAAAAAAAATCACTCCCAAAATAATCATGAAAAAGATTTCTTTTGAAGCTACAATCAAGAAAGATATGAGTCATTAAATTAAAAGTACTATTAAATGATTTTAGAAAAAAATGTTTCAAGTTAAGCTCATGAGATAGAAGAGACAGGAAAAGTAGTTCATTTATGGGACAGGAAAGCCCTTTCTACCCCCAGGCCAAGCACAAAACAGATGGGCTAAAAGGTAAGGAGCCATGGATTTTATCCAAAAGCCAGTTTTTCTTGCCTAGGCAGGTATCTTGCCTTTGCAGATGGTAGGTCAGAGATAAAACACAAAAGATGGAGAAAAGACATTGTGCTCAGGTAAATTTCTGTGATTGGTTTCTGCTTCCCCTCCCACCCCAAATAATTTTTGTACCATAATGACGAGAGCAACTTGTATTTATTCTTGAAAGATAGTCTGGGGGGGAGGGTAACAGACAACAAAAAAGACAACTATCCAGAAGATTCCTGGCAAGTCTTCCCAAGGACAGGAAATGGGAATAACAAGGAGATAACACCATAGTTAATCACAATTACAGTGGAAACTTAAGACAGAACTTAAAAACTGGTAAGGGATACACGGGCTTATAATTTAGGAAGGAACATAATTTTAGAAATGTGTCACCTTTTAATGCGTATATTTAGGCTTAAGTCAACTTAATTACACTCAATCATCTGGATAAAAAAAAAATCCCAAAATTACACTTGTAAGAACATTCACAAAGTAAACCTTTTGAGCAATTTCTTTTGTTCCAACCAATGTTTCCTGAACAAAGAACATTTCTTCTATGCACATGTTCATTATTACCTGCTGGAATAACTACAAAAATGAAAAAAAAAACAACCAATCCTATAATATCACAACCTTCTAGCAACAGAAGTTTGTAAGATGCTAATGTTCTCTTTGTCTCTATTGCCTAGTCTGGTAGTGACTAGCTCTTCACTGTGGAACACTTGAAAAGTGGCTGGTGTGACAGGAACTGAATTCCTTTTTACTTAACCTTAATTAATGTAAATTTCCATTTGAATAGCTACTTGTGGAACTTACAACCTAGCCAAAAAGAGAAAGTAGTTATGAAACAGCCAAGTAAGAAAGTAAAAGCATATTCTTTCTTCAGCCACCATGCTCTTTAATTTGTCCCTACTGATGTAGTTTTGGAATGCCAGTGATCTGGTGTTGGTGGGGTGTGGTCCAGAGCTGATGATTGAATTCTTGGGATGTCTTCTGGGACAACACGGTAGCTTTATTAAATCACACGACCCGTGGGCAGAAAGCTGCTGCACCAGTTAAGTGGGGTGATGGATTATACAGTTGGGAATTAGGAGAGGTAAGGAAAAGGGAGGTTTTCTAAAGAACTTTTATGTGTTGAAGAAGACCTACAAGATACTGGAATCCATTGTCAAGTTCAGGTTGTTTTTCCCTCTAGTAAAGCATTAACATGAAGGTAGTTGCCTGTTTCCTTCTGGAAGTTAGGTTATTGATAAGAATGCATTTTTCTTGTAAATCACTAAGACATTTTGTAAACTGACAGAGGCTCCCGCCATTTTGGACTATGATTTCTATTAGTTAAGCATTTTTTTCCTTCCCTTAGTTTTAGAGCAGGCAGGAGTGTCAGGAATGTCAAACAGATCCCACCTGCATGCGGGTTCGGTGGCGGGGGGGCGGTCAGCTCCTGCTTAGCCCTCAGCAGCTGGCCCTCTGCTCCCTCATCACTACCACTAAAGCTAAAATGATCATTCCAAAATGTACATCAAATTTTGTCACTAACAATGAAAACAGAAATAAAAATAAACAGAAGAATACTTCACTGATTTCCAAGTGCTCTTGAAACAAAAAGCAAAATCCTTAGGGCAGTCTGCAAGGCTCTGCCTGGACCTGGCCCCAGGTCCCCTCTCCAGCCTCATCACATATCACAACCCTCTCCTTACCAGCTGCCCTGGTCTCCTCCCAATTCTGGGATGGACCATGGTCCCGGCTATCCCAGGGCCTTCTATCCCAGGGCCTTCGTACTTGGAGCCGCCCCCCTTCTTGGAGCCGCCCCCCTTCGGAAGCCTCTTCTGCACACCAGTCACTTCCCCCAGGGCACCTTGAACCTCTGTAACTAAGCCATCTTCCCTTCAGGACTCTCCCTCAGGGCCTTGGGTAAGGCTTTGAGGCAGCTCTTATCACTGAGACAATCTTACAGATTCTTTGATAACTGTCTGGTCCTGTGGCGATGGATCCCGAGAACAAGAAGGAAGTCTTTCCCTTCCCCAACAGCCATTTAGATGCCGGCTTCTCGCAGGAGACTGACTGGTCACACAGTAGGGACTCGAAATGGTTAAGTAAGTTACCCACCCTAACAATAACAATTAACCCTAATCTAGCATCTACACTCTCTCACATACTTTTCTAATTAGTTTACATATATTAATTCATTTAATCCTTAAACTAATGAGGTAGCTAGCTACTGTTTTTAATCCCCATTTTGCAGGTGAGAAAACAAGGCACAGGGAAGCTAAGGGACTTGACCAAGGGCACACAGAAGTTCTGGACAAAGATGACTTTCCACTCCAGTAGTCTGGCCTTTTAGCGCTCAACTCTTTGACCTCTATATGATTAAGGGGCAACTGAGTGCTTCAGGGACAGGGGAGACAGAGCCAACAACCAGCTAAGGAACGCTTCGTCTTGGATCCCAGGGAGAGTAGTCAGGTAAGAGAAAGGGGGGGTAACAACAACAACAAAAAATTATCACTCTTGGGGTAGGAAACAGAAATAATCAATACAAAACATATCTGGAAAACAGTGCAATTCTGGACTATAACGGAAGGTATGTTCAGCAGAGCTAGGACACTGTGGAACAGGCATCTTTGGAGATCTTGGCTAACTCTCAGTTGGCATAGTACCATAAGAGCAGAAGTTGAAAATTATCTGAGTCTTTCAAATATCTAAGTCCAAGTTAGGCATCCAATATATGCATGTCCCATACACTACAGAAGGGACACAGGGTCCCACCGACTTGTGGGTCCCAGAACTGAACTTACCAGCCTTTGCCTGTGCTCCCTCTTACATCACGCAATGGCGCCAATCCAAGGAGGAAGAGTGCTTCACATCGAGCCTGACAAAGAGTCAACTCCATAGAGGCACTTATAAAAATCGCCAAATACTTCAATAGCTCTTATCACGCACAAGGGTCTGCTCTAAGTGTTTCACAAATACTGACTGATCAGTGACTGACACAGTATGTCATTGGCCTCCAGCACCGCTGGGAATGGATGAAGCTGTTGGTGCCCAGCCCCCATCTGGTAACACTGTTAACTGAAGCAATGAGAAAGGCAAAAGGAAGACTGAGCTTAGAGGTATGCACCTACCCTTGTATGTGACGTTTAGGAAAACTCACCATTCAGCCACAAGAGACCTGAGCAGTGGAGGTGAGGCTCAGGAATGACTAAAACAAACAAAAACAAAAAAGTGTTCTAAACATTTTTTTAATTCTTGAGGACTGAGTAAGTCTGAGGTATCAGCAGAGATGCTTTCAAAGATGACCCCATGAACTAGCAAAATAAAAGTCTTGAAACACTATTCCTGAAAGATGAAAAATCTGTCTAGCAATAACAAAATCTAATAATGGAATATAAATGAAAAAAAGGAAATGGAGCAGCATCTGTTGTATGATCCCATTTTTGTTTTAAAAAAGTAATACACACAGGGACGCCTGGGTGGCTCAGTTGGTTGGGCGGCTGCCTTCAGCTCGGGTCATGATCCCAGTGTTCTGGGATCGAGTCCCACATCAGGCTCCTTGCTCAGCAGGGAGCCTGCTTCTCCCTCTGCCTGCCTCTCTGTCTGCCTGTGCTCTCTCTCTCTCTCTAACAAATAAATAAATAAAATTTAAAAAAAAAAAGAGTCTTTAAAAAAAAAAAAAGTAATACACACAAAGAAAAGTCCTGAGGTAGGAAACAAAAACAAACAAAAAAACTATTACTAGCAGATAATAAGAATGCAATCTTTATTTTCTTCCTTATGCTTGTCCACATTTTTTGAATTTTCTGAAGTATGCAGTATTTTTATAACAAGGGGAAAATACTACAAGCTCTCTATACTATACAAAGATTTTAGACCTAGAAGAAAGCCACCTAATCCAAAACCCTTGAATTGTGGTTAAAGAAACTGAGAGTTAGAGGAGCAAAGCCAATGTTCAAAGGTCACACAGCAGCTAATTCTTGTGACTCCAAGTTTCAGACTCTTTACTTGCCCGTCCCTCAAGACATGCTTGAATCAGCCCAGAAAAATCACTGTTCTCTTTTCCAAGTTTCCGAGAGATGAGAAATGTGTCGATACTCTTATGTATCAACATTCCTCACATTTACTTTTTTGGAGGTGATCGGTAAGGCATTTTAGTGTACGAGTTGTTCTGTAGTTCTCTTGTTAATTCAAGAGACAAGACCCACATAGTATTCATAATGCTAACCACACCCTTCCCACCTGAATTAACTTCATTCACCTGTTTCCTAGCTTCCAGAAGATTCTAATCTCAGTGATGCTTGGTGGCATTCATAGCAAACCAACGTGTTTGGATGACGAAGTATTATGGAATAAACTCTGTGCCAAGGACACTGAACGTGATTCAAAGCCACCTGAAAAAGCCCTGCTCCAAGATTTCTTTGTTTTGGTTTTGTGTCAAGTGTGCTGTGGATGGTTGAGAAGGTACTGGCAGTGGAAACTCTTGACATGAAGAGCTCTGTTTGATGGTGCAGTGCAGAAGCGAAATCTGCCTGACACTCCGATAGATGGATGTTTGAATTGGAAGGAAATCTGCATGCTATCAGCTATGGCAGAAGATTGGCTCTGCAGAGAGCAATAAAGGACAATTAAAGGACAAGCCGGGGCAGAGTAAGGAAGAGGCAGTTAAAGTACAAGAAGCAAATGAGAGTACAGGGCAGCTCCCGAGACCCAGAAACCGTACATGTAGAGCCGGGTTAGAGACCCTGTATATCATGTCCAGACGCACAGCAAGGGTGATGGGCTACTTTATATTTTGTTAAGAGTTTATTCATTTATTCGACAGTGAGAGAGGGAACACAAGCAGGGGGAGAGGGAGAGGGAGAAGCAGGCTTCCTGCTGAGCAGGGAGTTGGATGCAGGGCTCAATCCCAGAAGCCTGGGATCGCGATCTGAGCCTGAGCCAAAAGCAGCCGCCTAACAACTGAGCCACCCAGGCACCCCTCAACAGGCACCATTAATCAAGGCACCCTGAGGTCCAAGGAAAGAATAGGGCCAAAGGCAACCGAGCAGTTGCACCATTTCAACCCAAAGCCAACACAGGGGAGCCCTTTAAGGAACACGGAGTAATTTTTTTCTGAAGCACAGCCTCATGTATGAAATCTGGGGAAGCACAAAGCTGCATGGGCACCCCAGCTAGAGGAATTTGGGTTGGTGGGCCTTCTGTACCCCTTCATCATCCTTAGGGAGCGCTGCTCCTCAATCTTGAATGTGTAGACAAATACCTGGGGATCCGCACAAGTGCAGATTCTAGATTTGTGGGTCTGGAGTGGGGCCCAAGATTTTGCACTGTGTCCAAGCGCCAAGAAGGTGACGCTGATCTTCCAGCCTGCGGACTACACTTTGGGTAGAAAGGCAGTGCATGCTGTCTGAGTAAGGAAAAATAAAGAACTCAGTCACACTGAAGCTTATTTCACAAGAAAAACGACCACTTATTCAGGGCACATTTTGTGCCCAATTTTTATATGCTACTTAATTCTCCTTCACGCCATCCTACGTTTGGATCGTCACTATTTTATTGTTGTGGAAGCTGATCGTCAGGACACTTAAGTTATTTGCCCACATCATTCGAACAGCTAATGACGATTCTGGGATTTAAACCACAATCTGTCTGACTTCGAAACCATGTATCAATAAAATACACGGATAAAATTAATAGAATTTTGAGACATTCTTAGAAAGTCCCCCAAGTTTCTCTGAGCCATGATTTTTCATCTCTAACATGGAGCTCATGGCAGGCAGAGCTGTGGTTTAGACCAAAAAGAGGCAGTAGATGTAGAACTATTTTGAAATCTAGAAATGATCTTACATAGAGTAAGTCATAACTAGCTGATTCTTTTTATACCTCTAAGTCTCATTTAAGATTTTATTTATTTATCTGACAGAGACAGCACAAGCAGGGGGAGCAGCAGGCAGAGAGAGGAGGAGAGGCAAACTCCCCGCTAAACAGGGAGCCCAATGTGGAGCTCAATCCCAGCACCCTGGGGATCACATGACTTGAGCCGAAGGCAGACACTTAACTGACTGAGCCAGCCAGGAACCCCTCATTTCTTAAAATAGTACTGAATGTATACCTTTCCTTAAAGCCGATATTCTTAAAACTTCTGGTCTCAGATTTCCTTTATATTCTTACAGAAGATCTTAAGAAGCCTTTTTCACACAATTGTGGACATTCTTTAAAACCACACCAAAATTCTACAAGTGGTAATCTCTTAAAGGCAAAATACAACATAAAACTTGAGACAAAATTTTTTTCATATGATAACACTAAAATCCAATAGTCTACCTTGCACTTTGAAGGAAACTTGCACCCATTCATAGTTTAATAAATCCTCCATTGGTCCCTTGGAAAATACTGGTTTACCAAGTTATGTAGTTCTTCCAAATGCTGACACAATGTCTTACAGCTTATGGGAAAAAACCCACACTCCTTACTATTTCCATCAATTTCTTCAGAAAAGTCTTTTTTTTTTTTTTTTTTTTAGGTTTTATTTATTTATTCGAGAGAGAGAGTGAGAGAACACAAGCAGAGGGAGTGGCAAAGGGCGAGGGAGAAGCAGGCTTCCTTGATGAGCAGAGCCCCATGCTGGGGCTGGATTCCAGGATCCCAGGATCATGACCTGAGCCGAAGGCAGATGCTTAACTGACTGAGCCACCTAGACGCCCCTTCTTTGGAAAGTCTTTAAAAACTGGGAAACTATCAGTTGTACAAGAGAAGATACAAGGTTCTCCAAAATTCTAATTTTTGCTGAAAAGATTGGGTATTATCATGGGCAACAGATACCTTAATTTGTTTTCCTTGAAGAGACAAGCTAACATTACATATTTTGAGAAAATGTGTGCCAAATGCGAAAGCCTGAATAACAGTGCGTCAGTTGTTCTTTCAAATAAAAATGTTCTGTGAAAAAAGGCAGCTAGTTCAGCTCACAGCTCAATCACAGAGTTTCCCGCCAAAAAACCACAGCTCTTCAGTGTGCAGCAGATTGTGGACAAGTACTTCCCATCTCACACCTACTGAAGAGATCTGTCACTTAGGGTTGAGATTTAATAAGACTTGCCTCACTGAGGACATTTTTACTGCCTTTATCTAGTACATTCTTTTAAGCGAAATTGGCTTCTTTGTGGTGTAATCCCAAGTGCAGAACTACTGGTCTAGTCGCCCATTGCCTGGATCTGGGCTAAGGGTACAGCAGTGCCATTGCTTTAATCCCATCAGCATAAAGGTCAGTCCCATGAAAAGGGCAAAGGACATCACGCTATTTTTGTTAAATCGCTTAGAATTCATGATCCCCCTGAAAGGCTTAACTTAGGGACACCTCAAGGACCTACACACCATAGTCTGAGAGCTGCTGCCTGAAATGTTTTGGCTTTTGAAACTTTGTTCTACCTTTGTTGTCTTTTGCTTATAAAACATATTTTATTCAAAATAAAGGTAGTCTGGAGCAAAGAGAGACTCTGTGTGGAAACATTTCATAATGACAGTTGTACTTATTTTGCTGCACAACACCTCGGTAAAAATGAGTTCCTTGCTACAACTGTCTCTCCGTGACAGACCACATGCCCCAGATGCTTGCTAATGTCACCAAGCTTTTCAAGGGAAAGAAATCAGCTTTAGGAACAAGCTACCTTCTCTGAATTATTTCCTAAAAATCAAGATAGGATGCTCTTGAAGGATCTCAAACCACACCTGTAATAGAATGTTTGCCACCTAAATCTACATAAAGTCCCGAGACGAGACACCGTGAGAAGATGATCCATCCACAAAACAGGTACGTTTGTGAAAATCCACTTCCTCCAAAATGACTTTCTATCAGGCCTCTCCATTTTCCTAGTCTAGTACATTTAAAAATGTATTCAGAAGGGCACTCAAAGTAAGATGAAAACCACTTTCCCCCAAATTTGTAGACACTGGAAGCTCAGAGTAACATGTGATATTGACATCACAATGATAAAAAGGCAAACGAATGGGATACCATCAGCCATTAACCCAGAATAAAAGTCTGTAGTTAAGTCCTTTTAGTTATCAGAGTTTTCTACTCCCAAATGCTATGACTTTTCGCCTGTAAATCTGACCCACTGTTTCTAGAAGTGGAGTAAATGAACCAAGTCCATCTGAAGAACTCGAGGTACTTAATCTATTATGCAGAGTCTTTGTTTCATTCCTATCTTGGTCTGCTCAAATTGCTGTGACAAAATGTCACAGACTCGGTGGCTTAAACCACAGAGATTCTCACCGTTCTACCGGCTGGCAAGTCAGGGATGAAGACTCTTCTTCCTGGCTTCTGTCACTCATGATGTCTTCACAGGACCTTTTCTCAGGGTGTGCCAGAGAGGGGCATGGGGGAAGGGAGGGAAGGAGACAGCTTGCATCTCGCTCCTTCCCCTTTCCTGTAAGGCTACTAATCCCATCATGACAGCCCCACCCTCAGGACCTCAGCCGAGTCTAATCACCTCCCATAGGCCCCACATCCAAATATCGTCACATTGGGGAGTTATGACTTCACCATGTGAATTTGGGAAGGACACAAACATTTAGCCCATAACAATTTCAAGCCTCTACACCACAACCTCTGGGAATGGAGCCCAGCAATCTGTTGTCCTTAACAGCTTCCGGCTGTTTTCCTAAGCGTGCTACAGTTTGAGAAACCTGACTGCACCCCTGTGAGCCTGTTTGCCTAATCTATCGATGAGAACTGATTGTCACTATACTTTCCCGTTCCAGAGTTGCCGACATGCTGAGGATCAATTAAAAATATACGGGAAGGGGCGCCTGGGTGGCTCAGTGGGTTAAAGCCTCTGCCTTCAGCTCAGGTCATGATCCCAGGGTCCTGGGATCGAGCCCTGCATCGGGCTCCCTGCTCGGCGGGGAGCCTGCTTCCTCCTCTCTCTCTCTCTGCCTGCCTCTCTGCCTACTTGTGATCTCTGTCAAATAAATAAATAAAATCTTTAAAAAAAAAAAAAAATATATAAATAATTATATATAAATATATATATATATATATATGGGAAAATGCTTTCCAAAACTGCAAAGTGCTTTGTGAATAATAATCATCTACTTTTACCACCTACATTTCTACCAAATCTTCTTCTAAAAACTAAAAGTAGGAGTGCCTGGGTGGTTAGGTCAGTTAAATGTCCCACTCTTGATTTCGGCTCAGGTCATGATCTCAGGGTTGTGAGATCAGGGAGCCTGCTTAAGATTCTCTCTCTCCCTCTCCCTTGGCCCCTCCCTTTCTCTCTCTCAATAATAAAAAGGTAAGAATAAATAAAATTAAAAAAAAATAAAAACTAAAAGTGAGGGGCACTTAGGTAGCTCTGTCAATTAAGCATCTGACTCTTGGTTTTGGCTCATGTCATGATTTCAGGGTCTTCACATCAAGCCTAATCTTAGGCTCCCCACTCTGTGGTGAGTCTGGTTGAGAGTCTCTCCCTCTCCCTCCACCCCTCCCCTCTCTCTAAAATAAAAAATATAAATGAATAAATAATCTTGAGAAAAACTAAAAATGAAGAATAAAATAAAATTATAGATGTTAATTCTTATAATTATACCTCAAATAACTAAAATACTCAGGAAATAGAGTGTTCTAGTTAATATGTAGCTGAACATTCTGGTCACTCATTTGAAAAACCCTTTTAAATATATTATTCTACATTATTCCCATGGTAAATACATACCTTGGATTTTATTTGATGCCTAAGGACTTCAGCTTTCTGAGTATCAGTTTTTGCTGCATAAGACGTGGGCTTGAAAGAGTAATCTATGTTCTGCCTTGAACTCATTGTTTACTTTCTGTTGGTGATATTTCATAGTTGATAAAGGCATGTTTATTTTAACCAAAAGTAGATCTCTAGTTACAAGTTGTATTCTAAAAGCTTATATATTCCTAAATCATTTGAACATTTGAAATGTTTCTCTACCAAAATAAATAAATACATATATATATCACAATTAAGTTCTTTAGCTTGAAAAGCCCTAATACAGGTGAAATACATTTGCTATGAGTTAGAAGTCACAGGGATATTTTGCAATGAAATTGATCAAACCCAATCTGAATATAAAACTATTTTCATTTACCTTCATGTTGGTATCTAAGAAAAAAAGTTAACTGGAGGAAGATGAGAAGGCGATAGATAAAAATTTCTATAAATAAGGATGCCTGGTGACTCAGCCGGTTAGGCATCTGCCTTCCACTCAGGTCATGATCCCAGGGTCCTGGGATCAAGTCCTACACTGGGCTCCTTGCTCAGTGGGGAGACTGTTTCTCCCTCTGCCTACCTCTCTCCCTGCTTGTGCTGTCGCTTCTTCTCTCTGACAAACAAATTCTTAAAAAAAAAAAAAAAAAAAAATTCCGTAACTATTTTAAATGGGTCAATGGTCCTCAGTTCTTGATTATACAGAACACACAAGGTCTCTCAACACAGCCATTAGAGATTCTCTTCAGAGTCATGAATAGGATATAATGGAGACAGGAGACAGCAAAACTGTTGTCCAGAGTGAACTGAACAAGCGGAATGCAAGGGAATAAAGACAGTGTTGAAAGGATGCCTGTGCATCCGTGGAGCGGACACTGCGGAGGTACCAATGTCGAAAGAGAAAGAGACCAGCATAGGACTCAGAGCAGAAAGGAAGTAACTGAAAGCAATGCTCGAAGGAAACAGTACCCCGCAAAAGCCACGAAGACTGAATGTGGGGTATGAGAGCAAAGTCACCAACACAAAAGGGGCCTCCGTACAAGTGAGGCAGACTCTCATTTGCACCCGCAGGATGACCTAACCTGGGCGAGCTGGATGGCCACACTGGAGCTGTCTGTACCTGAGAGCATGGCGGGTGGGCAGATCCCGTTTCTGAACCCACGTGGTCACAGAGGCTGTGTCTGGCCTGTCCTAAGGCATGCTGGCCTTGGCTGGAAGCTTTTATTTATAGCTCCTTCACTGCCTCTTTGATCTCCCAAGGCCCTAATGAAATGCTATCCCAGTTTTGATGTTACTCCTGAATGGCTACCTAAGTGCCGTATGGATTAGCGCACCTATATTTAGATTCCTGACTTTCAACTGGCCATATGGTCTGTGATTGTATAGTCAGTCTTCCCATCTGGCCCTTTTCCAAGGCGAAGTGTCCCTTGGTCTGAGTAAAAACGCAGTGCATTCATTCATTTGACCAAAAGGCGACACTGAGTATCAGGTGCTGTCTGAGGCCCAGCGCTGAACACAATCATCTTGCTTGCCTCCTAGAAACGTTTGATTCATTTTCTCACAACATGTGAAACAAATACCAAAAGGGTCAAGTGGGAGACTTCTCTGGGCTCTAAGATGCTCTGGTCATTTTGAAATATGCTAAACAATGGTTGGATGGATATTACATTTCAACAATGCAAGAGCAATGCCAATTCCTAGTCCCATTAAGAGCAAAGAATTAGTGGAACCTAGTGGCTCACTGAGTTAAGCAAGCATCTGAACTCTGATTTCCGCTCAAGTCCTGATCTCATAGAGTTCTGAGATGGAGTCCCACATCGGACTCTGCATGAGATTCTCTCCTATCCTCTCCCTCTGCCCCTCCCACTGCTCAGGCTCTCTAAATAGATAGATAGATAAAACCCTTTAAAGGGGGGGGGGCAGAGAAATATCTTGAATGTTCTCCATACCCTATTTTAGAGATAAGGTAATGTGTTGTAAAAAGGGGAGAAAAGCTTACCAAATTAGTAACTTTAATACGAATTAGTAACTTTAATACCGAAACTTCTGATAAACAAGGGCGACCTCTGCCACTTAACAAAGAACTCTTTCACTGAAAGATGAAAATCTTTAACCACCACCACCACAAAGCCCTTTACACACAGGTGGACCTGTATTCATAAACACCGCAGAAAGTCACAAATACAAAATAACACTGTAGAAGGACACACTCACTGGTCAATGGAAAAAGGTACTGCACTGGGGCTGAGAATTCGCTGCCCTCTAAAATGATACCAGAGAATAAGGATTATTTCAAATAAATCTTCAAGTCTGACCTCAGTGGAAGTCAAAATTTCAGTTCAAAATTTAATTTGGAACTAAGGAAAGGCATCCGGTATTTACCACATCTGCTGGAGCATCTCCAGAGTAATACTTCTACTTGCCCTCTGAGTTTTCCACAGTCTGGCTTGGTGCCTGGGCATAAGCATTTCCAGGGCCCAGGGCCAAAAGCCACTAGAGCCTGCAATTCTTTCCCTGGACTCAAACACCGTACCAAAGAGAAGCAAGGGTAGAACAGAATCTTCCCCTCTTCATCCACTCACACATTACTGCATCATTTAAGATGATCTGAAATATCTTCAGAAAAATGCCAAGCTGCCACTGATTCTCTCTGGAGGGCAACTCATGTACTTATCCTGCTAGATAGAAACTGTTTGGCTGAGGACCAGATCAGTGGATGGCCTCTAGTAATCTCAACCCCAGTTGCAATCAGTCAATCCATTTCTTCAGCTTTAAGAAAATTGTGTGGATGTTTAACTTGAAAAAAGGAATCCCATAATTGCAGGTCCTTTCTAGAAGACTTGTCCCAGAACTCTCTGATGTCAATTGTCAAATTCCTTCTGGAGATTTCCCCTTTAAAAGTGCATCATTTGGGGGTGGAGGGGGAGAGGAGAGGCAGGGTATTGAAGTAGGGAGGAAAAAGAAGGATGGGTAAAAGGTTCCACATTCACTTGAGTTACTAATTAAGATTTCAAAAACATTGCCATGAGTTTAGGTGTATATTTAATGTCCCACAGTATTTCATCGAAGACATAAGGTAAGAATTCTTTGACGATTCATGTTACAACAAAGACCCCACCTATGGGATAAGAAACATTCATGACGTCGACTGTGAAAGGAAGACCTCAGACACTTCCATGTCCAGTACCCTGGTTACATCATGAGAGCACAATGGAATGCTGTTTGGCCAGCTGATGGTGCATGTCAAAGACTGAAATGCACATTTTAAAGGTAGACCTTTGCTGATGGAGCTAAAAGGAAATGAGTAGATAAAGTTTAAAAACTGAATATAGCAATTGGTAATTCAGTAAACTTCCAAGGCTATAGGCATTTAGAAATGATTTCACATTAAAACTGCACACAGATTCACTGTACAATTGAACATCTGGTAGTGTGCTAAACACCTGAAAATATGGATACTGAATAGTTTTAGTGATCATGTTATAGAAGCGAAGGTTGACCATTAACACAAACAGAAAAGGTGACTCAAAAGACCAAAAGTAAGTTCTCATCCTAATGCAAAAATATATGTTGAGATACAAACATTATGTGATTTGTGACTCTTTGAACCTTAGGCTTAAGTTTTAATTACTGAGCATATGATACCATCTCTTTAGTCTAGGAATTTGGTTCCTCAAAGTATTGTAACATCTCCATGATACCTAAAATACAGTCAAAATGGAAATGCTTATGAAAGGAAAGTAGATTTCAAATATCAGAAAAGATATTCTATACACAGCATTGTTCAATCATAAGGTAAGTGATATTACTCCCACATAATGCAATAAAAATGATTATGTCTCCCTGTAACTTTCAATTTACTTCCCCACAAACATCGTTCCCATTGGATCTTCATAATAATCCTATGCAATGGGCAATGGAGGTGATGTCCTCATTTTAACAAATAAGAAATTGAGGTCTGGGAGAGTTATACAAGGCCTCAGAATTTACTGACTAAACCAAGAACCCAGGCTCTGACTGTCAGCATAGAATTTCCTACCATAGGAATGAACCCCACGCCCCGCCCGCCACATTTCATCAAATTTACCTTGGATCCTGCAACTGTCATAATACAATAGCAGAAGAATAATGGCTACTTTTGTTAGCATGAAAAACCGTGTAACCTACTGTTAAAAGAGTGGACAAAGAATCGTCAGCGTTTCTTCACATTCGCATAACATGAATATTGATGGGATTTCTGTAAAGCTGCAAGGACATTCCTAAGCAGAGCCAAAAGAAAAGGCATTTCCTAAAGTTCCTGATAAAACTTAAAGAACCCTGTGAAATCTTTTAATCAGTTAATGCAAAGAAAGTCATCAACATTACCCCCAGAGTCGCCCCCAAAAAAAGATTAAAAAGGGGAAAAAAAAATATTGGTCGACCAACAACTTTCAGGCTGGTCATTTTTCCCTTCTAAAAACTTCGTACTCTGCTGGGGGACGAGAGGTATTTCTAAAGATGGCCATTTTCACAGCCTGGATTCCTAAACGGGGCCCTAAGAAGCATCCGTGACACACGTGAGCGTAAACGGCTCCCCCGGGGGCCAAGAGCAGGTACGCAGCAGGGAGCAGGGCTGCGAGCCCGAAGGCGAGCGCGTGCAGGCGAAGAGGAGCGGCCGCAGCGCTGCCTCTCTCCGGGTCCCCGGTGCTGACCGCGCCCGGGGCGCAGGAGCCGGGCACCGCCCTCCCCGCCCTCCCCGGCGCCGAGCCGGGCCGCGGACCTACCAGCGAGAGCACCTTATAGGTGTTGGGGTCTTTGGCCGTGCGGGCGCTCGCCGCCTTCTCCAGCGGCTCCTCCCCCAGGTCCATGGGGGCCAGCAAGGACTCAGACGCCTGGCCCTCCCTGGGCGCCGCGGCGGCGCGACCGACGCTCGGGTCGCGGCCGTTCCCCGCCGGGCCCTCCCGGGGAGGGCGGCCGCCCTCGCCGCCGCTGCTCCCGCCCCCCGTGGTGCCGCCGCTCTCCATCGTGGCCCCTGGCGCTCCAGCCCCGCCGCCCCGCCGCGCCTTTAATAGGCTCCGCGCCGGCCCCGCCCCGCCCGCCGCCGCGCCCGCCCCTCGCCGCCCGACCCCTGGCCCGGCGCCTGCCGCCCAGCGCTAGAAGTGAGGGGAAAGCAGCTCAACGCCCTGGATTATTTGGCTTCCTGTCTGATTTCGGGCACTCTGCGTGTCGGTTATTTTGGGTCCTTTACGTGGGCGCGTCTTTAATTTCCCCCAAAGCCTTCCCCTCCCCGCGCCCCGGGGCACCTTCCGAACACTTGCAGGAATCGCCCTGCGTGGCCTCGCGGCGCGGGCTGGGCTGGAATTGCGGAGTGTGGTCTGCAGAGGGCATGAGATCATGGGGCCCCAAAATAGAGCGGGAGGTGGAGGAGAAGGATGCAGCAGCGGCCGGTGCGGCTTCTCGTCGGCGCGAGAGCGGAGTCGGGCGACCGGTGTCTGTGCTGCGACGCGCAAAGAGGCTAGAAGGGTCGGGGGTGGGACGGGGCGACCTTTTCCTCCTGCGTAGAAGCAAGCGAAAATTCCCTTTAAGTCCTGCTACCCACTGCTCCGCTACTCTGGGAAAGGAATAACCCACCTTAAAATACCTGGTGTAACTAAAGCACTCATACATCAGGGATACTCGGTTTTCCGCGGATTTATGTGGTTTCTGGGTTTTTCTTGCTGATCTTGCCTTCATATATTTGCTTATTAGTTCCTTTAGTCTTTTTACGGTGAAGGCTTCAAAGTGTCAATGCTGCCTCATCCTGAGGTTGACGCTGATCCTTGGTTAGGAGTATTGAACATTTTATACTTTGATACTTTATTTTTAAACGAGGACACGAACGGTAAACTATAATTCTTGATGGGTTTTGATTCACCTTTGTTTCTACAACTTTCAATTTTCCTTCCTCATCAGAAAAACCACAAGCGTATAGTGAAGTGATACTTGTCAGTCAAGAGCCAACCAGTGACTTTCAACTGCTTTGCGATGCCAGGGGCCGACTGTGGGGACCAAAGAAAGTTATACATTCCAAAGACAATCGTCAATTCATTTTGACTGCCCAAATGTATACAAACATTCTTTTTTTAAAAAATGAGAATAGAGGGGTGCCTGGATGGCTCAGGAGTTAAGCATCTGCCTTGAGCTCAGGTCATGATCCTAGGGTCCTGGGGTCCAGCCCCATATTGGGCTCCCTCCTTGCTGGGAAGCCTGCTTCTCCCTCTCCCACTCCCCTTGCTTGTGTTCCCTCTCTCGCTGTCTCTCTCTCTCTCTCTGTCAAATAAATAAAATCTTTAAAAAAAAAAATACTGAGGATGGATATTTAACAGATATAAAGTGTGTTTTACTCCCTTTAAAATAGTCAAATTTAAGATGCTTTCTATTTATACTGATTCATTCATTCATTCATTCATTCACTCAATAATCAATCTTTCAATTCACTCTTTGGCTTCCAACTATGTATACCGTACCAACATGAATAAAAGTACATATTTCTCAAGTAGTTGAAGGGGGTGAAGACAATAAACAGCATCAACAAAAAATTGAAACCCAAGTCCTAGATGCATGATAGAGTTACAAATAAGATATTTTCAAAGTTTAGTGAAAAGGTAATTGACATCTGGAAGAAATAAAAACCATCCCTCAAAACATGACTGAGCCCTTTTTTCTTTCTTTCTTTCTTTCTTTCTTTCTTCTTTTCTTTCTTTTTTTTTCTTTCTTTTTCTTTTTTTTTCTTTTTTTTTTTTTAATTACCTTGAGTCAGCTTACAAACCACCCAAGAGAAACAGGTTTTCACTATTTCATAGTCACATATTTTTTACCCCAAACTTGGCTCCAAGTTTTCCTTTAACTGTTTCCAAAAATCTGATTCAAGGACAAAGATTTGTGCCACAGAGACTGGTCAAATGAGTGTCAAAACTTCTAAAAGAAAGTTAACAGAAACTTCCAGCGTGGCTTTGAACCTGACAAAACAAATGGAATCTGTATATTGATCCTAGACATCCCAAAGCAAGGAGGAAATCACTCTCCAGGCTTCCCCCTGTGGGAAAAGATCACACAGAGTCAGTCTGCAGAGGCACAAACTCAACTTCCATCAATGAGTGGGGTGCCCCCTGCAGGTGACCCGTGGGCTCTTGTGACAAGGGTGAAGGTTCACATAGGATCCTGTCCCTGCCCCTTGTAGTCAGATAGATTTCTCAAGAGAAACAGGAAATTTTAGATGTTTGTGTGAATTCTCCAGATCGCAAAATTTTTGTCTACAAAATTCAGAAAAACAATTTCTTTAAACACGTGAAAGGCCAAACAAAATGTAACACATCTGCAGGGTGGGCCTGGCAAACAGGCCACCAGGATGTGGCCTCTGCCTTACACTCTGGCCTGGCTGGGGCTTGTCAGAACTTCCATGGGTAACTATAAAAGTCTCACTGAAATTTTAAAATCAGAGGACTATGAATGGATCGCTTGAGTAGGCCACTTATCTTGCTTCGCTACAGACATCACCATGCCTGTAGAGACATCTTTTTGCCTTGATCTTGTTTCTACTCCAAATTGTCTGAGGGACAGCTTCACCCTCCAAAGTACAACAGACCTTTCATGGTTAGTGCAAGGTTAGTAATAACTGTTTCATCCTCGGTCCTAAATGACTCTGCTTCAATGATTGAAGACTGTAATCTAGTATAGCAGTAAAGAGGAAAGTCTAAGAGTTAATAAGATTCATGGGGGGCCTGGGTGGCTCAATCATAAAGCCTCTGCCTTTGGCTCAGGTCATGATCTCAGGGTCCTGGGACTGAGCCCTACATGGGGCTCCTTGCTCAGCAGTGAGCCTGCTTCCCCCACTCCTACTCCCCCAGCTTGTATTCTCTCTGTTGCTGTGTCTCTTTCTGTCAAATAAGTAAAAATAAAACCTTTTTTAAAGAATTTTAAATTTAAATTTAAATATTTAAATTTTAAAGAATTTATAAGATTCCTTAAGTTTTATTCTGCAGAAGTATGTAAACACTTCTCCTCAGTGCCTAAAACTTGAGACACTGATAAGACCAAAACACCAAATAAAACCAACTTATCTGTGTTTGAAGGATGACTTCTTGACATGAGGAACAGTTCTTTTTGGCTCTGAAACATGGAAATTATTTTAGTAATTATTTTACCAGCTGTTCTAGAGCTGGTCCAGCTTTCTCCAATTCCCAGTAAAACATGAAGCCCAGCCTTAACAGGAAAAAAAAAAAAAAAAAAAACCCCACCACATGGACCTTTAATCTTTCTGAGATATAGAAAAAATTATTTTCCACATGTTAATTTGTTTTTAAGATTTTGTTCGACATCCTTTCTCTTTCCTTTTTGTAAGTACAAACATGACGCTCTCTGGGAGAAGCTTGGATAACTACGTGACCTTGTTCAGATTACAAGAACTCTCTGAGTCTTGGCTTCTTCATTGATAAAATGGTGTTACAAATAATACCATAAAATTACATAGTTTTCTCCAAATGCCAACAAGATGTGTAACATTTCCCTAACTTACACAAAAATGTAAATGTCTCCTTTCATATATATTTTTAAAGATTTTATTTATTTATTTATTTGACAGAAAGAGCAGGAGAGCATAGGCAGGGGGAGTAGCAGAGGGAGAGGGATAAGCAGGCCCCCCGCTGAGCAGGGAGCCTGATATGGGGCTTAATCCCAGGACTCTGGGATCATGATCTAAGCCAAAGGCAGTCACTTAACTGACTGGACCACCCAGGTGCCCCTCCTTTCCATATTTCAATCACTCAACTCACATCCCTAACAGAGAGAATAAAATGATTTCATTTTCACATATACAATCCATGATTTATACTTAATTTCTGGAAAGGTTTGAGAGCTGCCAGTAAGAATGCATCTGCAAAGGGAGAGCCCATGGGGTCAGGAAGGGATGCTTGCTCCTCTGGGATGGAGGAGAGATGGCTTGTTATCAGGCAGATAGCAAAATGAGTGAAGTGTAAAATGCAATTGAGAGTAATAAAAACTGTGGAAACATGGAAAACACATATCCCATCTAGAGGGAGCTGCTGTCCAGGCCTTCATTTTCTGGTTGTCTGCAGTCTCTGCCACTTCCCGTTGTCCCTTATATTTCATTTCCAGCAAAACCTCAGGGTGCCAATAGTCTGCATGTATGTCTGGTCTCTGGGCATGTACTCTTATGTCTTCTGAAATGATGTTGGTAAATGTCTGACTTGTTTTCTTGGCTCCAACAAATCTCAGAACTTCTTTCAGCTCAGATACTTCTCAGTACAGCCACATCCTCCATCCAACCACGATCTGAGCTCTTTATATTTGACTCTCTGAATTAGGGTCATCTTATCACTAACTGTAAGGTTTATGGCATAACTCTATTGGCTCTCAGCTCAGTACTTTCCACATCCCTACAATGTATGCAGGAACTTGTGAATTGTTTCCTCTGTACAGGAAAGTTAACGAAAGCTCCAGAGTACTCCTCAGATTCTGCCTGACTGTATTAGTGAGGGAAACAATCTGTCAACAGTTCCTCCCGCAGGCTCCAACAGGAAGTAGAATAAATGCATCTGTACTTCAGGCTTTCTGCATGACCTACCTAAGGCTTACCCCCACCCAGGATTTCAGCTCACAAAAGGTAAAGCTTGAGGACATGTAATTAGCATAAACATGACTTGAGTTTCAGAAGAAGATGGAGTGTGGAGTTTAGAAAAAAACTATTTGAAGAAATAATGGAACAAAATAATTGAATAAATGGAGGCTCCTGGGTGGCTCAGTTGGTTAAACGTAGGCCTTCAGCTCAGATTATGATCCCAGAATCCTGGGATCGAGACCCACATCAGGCTTCCTGCTTGGTGGGGCCTGCTTCTCCCTCTCCCTCTGTCACTCCTCCAATGATACCACACAAAACTGAGATCTATACAAAGGCATAAGATATGTGGGAAATTATAAATATTTGGATAAATATAAGGAATTTTTTCTCAAATAATCTTTTGTTAAAAAGATTTATTTATTTGAGAAGGAGCACACCCATGAGTGTTCACATGTGCAAGGTGGTGGGGGGGAGGGGAGAGTGAGTGAGAGAATCCTCAAGGAGACTCCCCCTGAGCAAGAGGCCAATTCTGGTCTTGCTGGATCTGAAAACTCTGAGATCACGACCTGAGCTGAAATCAAGAACCTGCCACCCACCCCAAGGAGCAAACCAGGTGCTCCTCTCATATGGTATTTTTAAAATAGAATTCTTTTGAGCAAAATTAATGACAGCTCATCATGGGGTTGGCAGTATATATAAAAGTAAAAGACATGACAGCAATCGCACACAAGATGGGAGGCTGAAATGGAAATTTACTGTTGTAAAGTTCATACCCTATAAGTGAAGGGATATGAAATTAATGGAGGACAAGTTATGACATGTTCAAAGCTGCAACTTTAGGTCAACTACTTATAAAAAAAAACAAAGAGCTAATATGTCAATATTGGAGATAAAATGAAATCATAATTAATTACACAAACTAACCCCCAAATGGGGAAAAGAAGAAAAAAGAAACAAACAAATAAAAAATGAGAAAATGGAAAATAAATAACATGGTAGATTTAAATCTACTTACATTGACAATAACCTTAAGAACAAATGGGTTAATATCTACCTTAACTAAAGGGAAAGTTTCCATATTGAATAAAAATGCAAGACCCAGCTTTATGCACAAGATACCCACTTTAACAGTAAAGACAGGTAGGATGAAAGGAAAAGATGGAAAAAGATATGCCATGAAACACTGATCAAAATAACCTAGCATATTATAATGGTTTTAGACAAAGTATTTTTTATCTTTTTTTTTTTGAGATTTTATTTATTTATTTGACAGAGAGAAATCACAAGTAGACGGAGAGGCAGACAGAGAGAGAGAGAGAGGGAAGCAGGCTCCCCGCTGAGCAGAGAGCCCGACACGGGACTCGATCCAAGGACCCTGAGATCATGACCTGAGCCAAAGGCAGTGGCTTAACCCACTGAGCCACCCAGGCGCCCCTAGACATAGTACTTTTTAAAAAATTACCAAGGATAAAAGACATTTTCTTATGATAAAAATTACCAAGGATAAAAGACATTTTCTTATGATAAAGACATATCTTATGATAAAAGTTTATCAAGAAAACATACTAACCTCAAATGTGCATGCACTTAATCAGAGAATATTAAGCAAAACTGTGTAAATTTGAAAAAAAAAGAAATCTACAGTAATACTTAATGATTTCAACATTCCTCTCATAACTGATGGAACAAACAGAATATCCGTAAAGATACAGAAGAGTTAAATGACAATATCAACCAAACTGATGAAGCTGGCATATATGCAAAACTCCACCCAAAAGCCAAATACACATTTTTTTCATGTGCTATGGTATATGAACCAATAAAAATTATAAGATAAGCCTCAGTATATTTAAAGAATGGAAATCTACAAAATATGTTCTCTGAACATGATAGATTTAACCTAAAAATAAAAACATTCCCAAATATTTGGCGCTTAGATAGCATACTACTCCAAAAAAAACCTTGAGTCAAAGAAGAAATCACAAGAGAAAATAGAAAATATTTTTAACTTAATGAAAATGAAAACACAGTGAATCAAAATTTGTCATAAGCAGCTAAGTCAATAGTTATAGGGAATGTCATGACATTTAAACTTATGTTAGAAAAGAAGTCTCAGGAGCTTGGGTGGCTCAGTCGGTTAAGTGTCCAACTCTTGATTTTGGCTCAGTTTGTGATCTCAGTGTTGTGAGATCAAGCCTCATATTGGGCTCTGTGCTGAGCATGGAGCCTGCTTAAAATTCTCTCTCTTCCTCTCCCTCTGCCCCTCCCCACCTCTCCCTCCCTACAAAAGAAGAAGAAGGAGGAGGAGGAAGAGCAGGAGGAGGAGAAGGGGGAAGGGAGAGGGGGAGGAGAAGAAGAAAAGAAGTCCCAAATGAATGATTTAGAATGAGGTGAATGAATTAAATTTAGAGAAGCTGAGGGAAGAAAGAGTAAGGAGAAGAATAGAAATTAATGAAATTGAAAACAGAAATAAATGAAGAAAATCAAGGACACCAAAAATGTTTCTTTGAAAAGCTTAATCGAATTGATATAAAACCCTCGTTAGACTTACCAGGAAAAAAAGAGAGAAGTCACAAATTCCCAATATTGTGAATGAATCAGGTGACACAACCACTAGGAATCCTCCAAACATTAAAAGGATACAGGAATATTATGAATAATTGTATGTGAAATTCTAGAAAGGCAAACCTGTAGTGACAGAAAGCATATGAGTGTTGACTATGAGTGGGCACAGAGGACTTTCTGGAGTGATGGAAATGCTTTATATCATGATTGTGGTGGTTACATGACTCCATCCATACATCTGCCAAAACCCATGAAAAAGCACACCTAAAATCAAAGATTCTTTCTGCATACAAAATAGGCCTCAATAAGTCCGATTTTTAAAGATTAAAAAATAAAGTAATGCAAACAGGGACTTCTGGGCAAAGGTGATGGATCAAACATATGTATTTTCTTTCACTTTCTCCAAAACCACACTCAAACAACAGAATGACTTGTTACATGCATATATCTACCCGACAAAGAGAACTGGAGAAGAGATGACCAGAATAGCACAACATTAGGTGGAAAAACAAGTGGACACTTGGTAACTGCTTTAGGAGACCAAAGAAAGTGTCACCCTAAACAAAAAGTAAAGAAAGCCAAGATGCAACTAGATTTATATATAAAATGGGCTGCACTAACTTCTGTTAGAGGATAGAAAGGTCAGACTTAAAAATAGGACTATTGGCTAAACATCTATTCAAGAAGCATGGAGAAGGGGGCACCTGGGTGGCTCAGTTGGTTAAGTGACTGCCTTTGGCTCGGGTCAAGATTCCAGGGTCCTCGGATGGAGCCCCGCATCAGTCTTCCTGCTTAGCAGACAGACTACTTCTCTCTCTACTCTGCCTGCTGCTCTGCTTACTTGTGCTCTCTCTCTACCTCTCTGTCAAATAAATAAATAAAATCTTTAAAAAAAAAAAAAAAGAAGAAGAAGAAGAAGCATGAAGAAGGCCAGAGTCTCACCCTGACCCCATGCAGTTGGTCTGTCTCTTCTTCCTTGTCAACAGAAAACTGGATGTTTATTCTGTGGAGAAAATAAAACACAGTCTTTGGACTCGAGGACTCCAGAACTGAGGGTAAGAAATTACCATATCTATTTATTTAACTAGTTACCACTATCAGGAACACATTTATTGATTATCTACTGTATAGCAAGGGCTGTACTAGAAACACTGGCAATAAAAGCAAACAAAAATACTAAAAATTGTCTATCATCACAAGAAGCTCCTAGTTTGGTGGGAAAGACAGAAATCCTGACAGTCCATTGTGAAATAGCAGGTTGAAAGCTATGAATGGACAGCACAATCTGTTAGGGCCCATAGAAAGGATACGGATCCCAAACTGAAGGGCCAGAGACCTGATGATCATTGTCGCTTATGCCCCCTCTAGTCTGCTTTAGGAAACCTGTTCCACGGAGAGCCACCAGAAGGGGCATAGCACCACCCCTTTAGTCATGACTGATTTGATCAGAAAATGCCTCACAAGAAATCTGGCCCATCCGCTGATTCTGCCGTGACTGAGGTTGTCTCTGATTTGAGCTGTGAGGTTTTCTGTAGTTGAGAATTTTGCATCAGGCATAGCTGAAAAATCATGATGTAGAAAGAGCAGCTAACCTGTGTGCAAGCTGAGTCGTCAGGGGAATCTGTTCTCTCCAAGGGAAGCGGAGTCCAGAGGGAACATGATGGGACCTCTGGATTTTCAGCACCCCAGCTCAGCTCTACTTTATGTACTATCTTCGGATTTTACCTATTGTTGAGTTCTTAAAGGAATTCCCCTCCTTTTTTGCCTTTAGTTGTTTGTGTGTGTGTGTGTGTGTGTGTGTGTGTGTGTGTGTGTGTTTGTTTTGTTTTGTTTTTTCTTTTTGCCTCCAGTGGATATCTTTCCTTAGGTACAAAAAGACTAGAAGTGGGATCATGGGAGACCTCCTGAAGAAAAGGATGCCCCGGCAAATCTTGAAGAACTGTTAGGGGTTAAGTCAGGCTAAGAATAGGGAGAATGGGATCCTAGGATGAAGGAGAAGCCCATACAAAGACTCACAGACCTGAGAAAGTGTGGCTCTTTCCAGAAACTGCACCACAAGTAGTTGGGTACCGTGCAGGCATGACAACTGGAGAGAAAGAGACAAGAAATGTGCAGTTGGCATCTAGGTGCTGAATGGATAAAGTGACGAAGTAAACTCTTGGCCTCATTCATGTCCTCATTTCTGCAACTCAGAGAAGATAAATAAGATGACTGGAAAGTTTGGCAAGGCAATTAAAAGACAATGAGTTGTGGTGTTCTGGTTCCAGGAGAAAAATTTACAGCAGTGTGGTTATGTGTAAATATCCTACTTAGAAAATTAATTCGGGGAGAAAACTTTCAAAATATCTTCTTTTTTTCATGAGCTCTAAGAGAGTTCATTTTAATAAATTAAATGTAAGATGAATGGAATGGTAATTATTCACAGGTCTCAAACTTTCCATGTGAATCTAAAACAAAATAATTCTGAGTCTTTGCTATCAATTGAGAATTGAAATTAAGATTAATGTTCTTATAACAGAAAAACTAATTACCCAGAAATCTCCATATTTTTGAGATTATCATACTTCTTTATAAAGAAAAATCAAGGTCCTAAACTTGCAGAATTTTTTTTTAAATTTATTTGAGAGAAAGAATGAGAAACAGCATGAGAGGGGAGAGGGTCAGAGGGAGAAGCAGGCTTCCCGCTGAGCCAGGAGCCCAATGGGATCCCGGGACTCTGGGATCATGATCTGAGCTGAAGGCAGTCACTTAACCAACTAAGCCACCCAGGTGCCCCTAAACTTATTAAAGCATGCAAATTAAAGTGGAAAAATTTGAATTTTCAGGGAAAAAATTATGAATAATTAATTCTGTTTACTCCTGGCCATATATTTCTTGATCATAGAAGTCCTTCTAGAGTTAATAAAACATATACTAAAGATTTAACTGGGGACGCCTGGGTGGCTCAGTTGGTTAAGCCGCTGCCTTCGGCTCAGGTCATGATCCCAGGGTCCTGGGATCGAGTCCTACATCGGGCTCCTTGTTCAGTGGGGAGCCTGCTTCTCTCTCTGCCTCTGCCTGCCTCTCTGCCTGCTTGTGTTCTCCCTCCCTCTCTCTCTGACAAATAAAATCTTTAAAAAAAAAAAAAAAAAAAAAGATTTAACTGTTTTAGGGGAGCCTGGATGGCTCAGTCAGTTAAGCATCTGCCTTGAGCCCAAATCATGATCTTGGGGTCCTGGGTTGGAGCCCCACATCTTTGGGCTCCCTGCTCAGTGGGGAGCCTGCTTCTCCCTCTCCTTCTGCCCCTCCCCCTGCTTTGCTCTCTGGCTCTTTCTCTCTCTCTATCAAATAAAATCTTTTAAAAAATTTAACTGTTTTAGTAAAATTAAATAAAATTAAGGTGAAGATACACTTTAATATGCATAACTTTTAAATAGAAAAAATACTTTACGTATTTTTACATCTGAAGATTTGCCGATCTATTCTTTATTATAATGCATTCACATGCACATACACATATGTTTATCTTTCTATGTCTATACATCCATCCACCGCACAACTATAGGAAACAATTCGACAGTAGGAAACAACATATTTGAAGGAACATGTAACTTTCAGTTTCTGAAGCCGTAATCAGGTCTTTGACGAACTGAAATACTCAACAAATTTATTTCATCTGGCATGGAAAATAACTAATAATATTAACTTATTTTATTGCTTGTCGCTGTGTACTGATCATGGTACTGGAGACTTATGTCATTTATGCTTTTTTTCACCCCTTTTTTACTCATTTATTTATTCATTTACTTATTTATTTATTCCTTTATTCACTTAATATTTATTGAATTCCTACCATAAACCAAGTGTTAGTATAGGCTCGGTCTACAACGGTAAAAGAACATCAATCTTCTGAAGGAGTTTAAGAGTATAATGAAGGGAGATAGATGTTAATCAAATAAGTGTTGAGAATTATATTTAAAAATTGTAATAAACACTATGATGAAAAGGTACAAGGGGCTAGAAGGTAGATACTAGAGTATCTGAACTAATCTGTGGTAGTGGAAAGATGTGGCCAAAGGAATTCCTGAGAAAATGATGCTCGGACCAAAACTTGAAACATAAGTAGGGCTTAAACAGGAAGTGAAAATGAGACCACGGACCCAGATGATTTTGAAACATGCTTACACTGGTTTTGTAACATCTGTATAGAGGAAGAATGAGATAAATGGACCACGAGCTGTAAACTGGAGACCTCTCAGGTATCCGTTCTTTATCTGCCAATTATATGGGTTCCTTTTTATACATGAGAATAATTTAAGATTTCAACATCCCCCCAACATTGCCAGAAATAGTTTTGGGATCCAGATGGGGAGACACTGGAATTAACAAGTGAAAAAAAAAAAAAACTTGAAAGGAATAATAACAATAATACACCTTGGAAATGTGATTCGAATATATGCATTTTGAAAATAGGGAGAGAAATAGTAAATTAGATGAAATATACATTTGAAAATTGATTCAAATATGTATTTTGAAAATAAGGGAGTCACATAAATGAGAAAAATTATACATCCAAAAGGAGATTCAAAAAGAAAGCAAGTCACAGAATGAGGTTGAGAAAAGAAATCCATAAAGATATTTTTTGTTTTGATTCACCTTGAGTTCTGAAGCACTACAAATAACAAGTGGTCTCTAGGAGGTTGTAAGAAGAAATTAAACGTCCTGTGCTTTTTTTGCCTCCATCACATAAAGTTATACTTTCAGAGCTATTTCATAGGAATGAATGGTTGGCAAATTAAAAAAAAAAAAAAAAAGTAATGTGAAGATTTATTTTGGCTTTTTTTACACTTTGCTCAGAATAGAGATATTTGAACTTTGGAAGTCGCAAATTGTAAACTGTATCAAAATTTTATTTTAGTAAATGATTATCCTTCTTTCAAAATAGGAGGCTGTAGACTCTGTGGATCACAGTGTTAGGTCTTTGGCAGTTGGCTTCCCAGCTCAAAGAGGAGACTGCCATGTGAGCAGAATAGGCTGGCCCTCCTCTCCAGCAGTTGCTCTATTGTAAACACAAGTGAAGTAATCCCAAGAAGAGGCAAAAAGGACTTTAAAGATTCACTCAGGCATGCTCTTCTGCTCTCTGGAACTAAGCCACGATTGAGATTGTCTAGAAAACAGCTGTTGATGACAGACCCATCTGGTAAGCAGCTGAGACACGAAGTTGCTTTTTCTGAGCAAAGGCTTAAAGCCAATGGGATCTCTAACAGGCATTGATACAAACAGGCACCTTGTAGAGCCTTGTTGCTATGTGACTCTATGACAGGGAGAAAATAAATGATGATAAATAAAAAAATAATACTTGTGGGGCTGATGGGGTTTAGGGCAGGCTGCCCCAGAATACGCTATTTGGGCATATTATTTGAAATAAAGTTACTTAAGAAACAGCCAGTACAAGAAGAAGGCTCTGACTCTCTTTTCTGACTCTCTGAAAGCAGGAAATAAATCTCCCAGGTGAAAGACACCTTCCCTGCACCAGGATATAGAGACATCCTTATTGCTAGAGAGCGGGAATTCAAAGCCAAGTAAACTTTTTGTAAACAAACTCTGCTTAGTTTCCTCACTAATGAGTATTCAAATCTAAGTTTCCTTGCCCTGCCAGTTCTTCACAAATGTATTCTTTCTTTGTCTAAAAGGTATAAAAGCTTTCTTCATTGATCACATCTTTGGATCTCTTATTCTTATGGGGCTCAGTATATGCAAAATTCAAGGTGTTTTTCTCCCATTAATCTGTGCTATGTTAATATAAGTACTGGACCAGCCGAAAGAACCAAGAGGGGTTGGAGGAAACTGTCTGCTCCCTAACAGTCCTTTCACAGTGGGCAGGATACTTATGACATGCTCCAGGGTTATAACTGAAAGATCCTAGGGCCTCTGGCTAGCACCAGCAGAAAGTAAGAATTCTTACCACATCTGCCTCCCAGGTCTCTGCAGGGTTCCATGGAAGCAAAAGTGATGAAATCCCTTTTGCCCTTTTTCTAAATTTAGATTATCAGAAGAAAATATTTGTGGAACTAGTTCCTGAGGTATAATGACTCTGGTAAAGATTTTAGATGAGTGCTGTCATTTTGTATTGATCTTTTCCTTCCAGACATGGCTACGATTTCTCTGTGTTCCTATTATGTCATTCATCATAAGGAGGAAAAATCAAAGGATAAAACTCAGGTAGAGACCCTATAAGCCTGTTGTTTGAGCTGGCCTCACAGACTGATGAGTTTACAGTTCTCATCAGACCAATGTCTGTTTATGAAAATGTTGCTGTGGGTTCCCTGTGTAAAAACGGGATGAGACTTTTCCTTTTGTCTTATTCTATGTCTTGAGCATGTGCTTTATGACCAATGAGAATATTCTTTCTGGTCTCCACCATTCGGAAGATGGACTCAGTAGGGTTCACTTTGGTGGTCATTTGAATGGACCAGGTTTCCAAGACACAAAATTACAAACAGCATTCCCTTTGTCTAGCCATGCCAGCTCTCAGGGGAATTGTCATGACAGGTCCCAGTCCATAAGGGGCCTTTGTCATCTCAACATTTGTTGTCTGCTAGTACTAAAAAGTCTCATTTCTATAGCACCTGCCTAATGTCACAGATGAGCGGGTCTGTGACTGGAGAGGCATCTCACGTTCCAATAAGAGACCAAAAACAGCATTTTCACTGCACCATCCTTATTGCCTATGTAATGAAGTCCTTTGCTTTCTTAGACTGTCAGGATCTGTGAGGGCTGCTTCTCTTGTATTCTCTTATAGGATTTTGGTAAAGCCATAAAAAAAGCTTATTGGTTTAAGTCACTCTTTGGATTAGTGTAAGAGTCTATTCATCAATGATTAAAAATGGATCCTTTGAATTGGAAAAACTACTATATTTTAGAGAACCTAATCAATTATCTTATTGGTACCTATGGAAAGACCAAATTAAAAAGTGAACACAAAATATATGATGGCTAACCTTAGGGACTCCATTAACAAGATAAAAGAATAGAAATTAAACTTAAAATTAAAGTCCACGTCCAACGTAAATTCCTCTTCTTAAAATCTCACCCCATCTCTTCAGACTCTCTTAACTCAAACTCCTCCACTTTCCCCAGAAAATCTCTTAACCCCTCAGCAGCTTGTTTTAACTTCACTTTCTCTACAAGATTTCCAGAGTACTCCAGCCAAATATATAGGCCAAGGTCTACAGGTCACTTATGTAAATGCTAAAGCCAGGAAATAAATTCAGAAACAAACAGGATGAGTAATAAGGTTCATTTTGTTAGGCTTTATAACCAGACATTGTCAGCTTCAGGTCTTCCTAAGCAATGTCTTTTGTGACTGTATCTAAAATGCTCTCCCAAAGAATTCATATTCTCTAGACAAGAGAACATAGACGTCTTTTTGATTTCAATCTTAATTGGAAATTTTTCAACTGACTGAAAAAGGCAAATTCAAAATACAGTGGTAGAGTGGGTAAATCAACTTCTAAGCACTATAATGGCAAAGCCTACCTAATTCTTTGAAGATAACTTATGGAAAGACAGATTTTTTTAAAAGTTAAAATCAATGATTTTTAATTTATGAATGGACTCTTCAGAAAAACAAAAGCATGACTCTAAGCAATCAGCATCCACTCAGATCTTTTCTTATTTGCCTTCAGACATTTGCAGATATTATAAAGAAACCAAGATATTGAAAACAAAATTGTTCTGTACTTAAGAAAAAGAAGAGGGATGCCTGGGTGGCTCATTCTGTTAAGAGCCTGACTTTAGCTTGGATCATGATCCCAGGATGCTGGGATAGAGTCCCAGGTCAGACTCCCTGCTCAGTGGGGAGCCTGCTTCTCCCTCTGCCTGCCTCTCCCCTGCTTGCGCTCTCTCCCTCTCTCTGACAAATAAATACAATCTGGAAAAAAAAAAGTTTTCAGTTTTTTACCATTACATAGTTAAGAAAAGAGAGAGAGAGAGAGAAAAAGGAAAAGTGGGAAAATTTAAATAATAATTATTTCAGGTTTCTGGTAATAGACAAATATATCTCAAAACTCTGAGGAAAGAACTTACATTGTTTTTCTGTTCCTTGAAGTTATAGATTTCATCATCATGCCTTTAACATGTAAATACAGCCCACTAACACCTGAGACTAAGGGGTCTGGGGAGCTGGAGTGTGGGTGGAAGGGTTTTGGGTAGGGGAGAAAGAGGACTTTAAAAAAAATACAAATGCTGAAAAGGCTCCTTTGCCCAAACACTAGACCACAGCTTCCTTAAGATTGCTTCCAGTGACAAATAGAAATCTGAAGTCTTCTCCACAAATAGTAAAAAGCTTTAGCTATCTGAATGGATACACTTACTCCAGCTATTTTTCCATCGGTAAACTAGCAAATTTTATATTGTTATACCTGTTTCATGACTAAATATTTCAAATTAGGGTGCCTGGGTGGCTCAGTGGGTTAAGCCGCTGCCTTCGGCTCAGGTCATGATCTCAGGGTCCTGGGATCGAGTCCCACATCGGGCTCTCTGCTCAGCAGGGAGCCTGCTTCCCTTCCTCTCTCTCTGCCTGCCTCTCTGCCTACTTGTGATCTCTCTCTGTCAAATAAATAAATAAAATCTTTAAAAAAAATACTTCAAATCAAAGCTATAGGATCTCTATTTATGTTTGTCTATATGTATGTCTATAGTATGTACATTACAAATATGGTATTTTTCTACCTCTGGATGGCACTGCCAAAGTTAATTCATAAAAGAGCTGTTTAACTGGCTTAAAATTAAGTGCTTATAAATTATTTATAATTCTCAGAAAAAAAAAAAAAGAAAGAAACTAACCCTACTGCTTTTCAAAATCACATGCCCTGGGAAAATATTTGATATTAAAGGAAGTTTAAGTTTGTTGGTTGAGTGATTATGGACATGTCTTTAGAGTTCTCAGCGTTCAACATAATGCTTTTATTCTACCTCAGTTTACTAAAAGTTAAGTAAACTCATGTTATCTCTGTTACAAAATTTGTCAGCAAGAAAAAAGCAAACCTAAGATACTTGCTAACTGCTTTAATTTCTCAAGAAATTCTCATGAGGAATCTAAGTATGATTGTTAAGAACACATGAGTTAAATAAATGCCAAGTGAAAGTTTTTAAAAAGTGAACTTTTCAGCAATGATTGCATTATGAAATGTCTACTCATAGTTTTCTGAATCTACTTGGTAACTTCCAGAACTTCAACCCTTAAGATTTTGCTAAGTTAAATTAAATTATGGGGACTTACTGAGTGTCTAGATCATTTCCAAGTAAGATGAATACTGAAATATTAATTGCTGAACAAGTCTAAGTTTACCTACTTTTGACCTCCTTTTACAAAGGAACTAAAGTGATTTGGGTGTATTAGTGAATATGTCTTGTGTTATGTTAAATAAATTGTGCTATAAGGAAATGAATGCTTCTAGAAATTATGAAATGTATTTATGTCTTGTGTTATGTTAAATAAATTGTGCTATAAGGAAATGAATGCTTCTAGAAATTATGAAATGTATTTATAATTTTGGCAATCTAAGAATACTGATGTAATAGCTCATAATTGTTTACTTTTAAATTTTCACTAGAAATTAAGGTTTCTAAGGCTTTCAAATTCTACTTAATATAATTAAGGCTACTAGAAATAAGGGAAATAACTCTATATGCAAGAAAAGTAGGATATATGTTTTTAGAAATCAAATATACAAGGAATAAAGATGCATTTCTGTTGAAGGGGGAAAAAAAGTAATTTTGTCCTAAAAGAAAGCTGATTATTTCAGAACAGGAAAGATAACAAGGGACAAATTAAAATAAACATAGATAGTTGTACAAGGTTTATGAAAAAGGAATCTTGGGCAAAGAATTTTATATGTGATCGAATTAGATACGATTGAATTAATTTGTTTTAAGGGTTTTTAAAAAATAAGCTTGAATATCAATAGTGTACCTATGTCAAATCAGAACTGAACTTTCTTTCATCTCCTAAACAGACAAATAAGTCCGCTTGGACTATTGGTCTGCTCCTCATAAAAGTTTATGCTCCTCCTAAGAGATAATAAAATGTTTTTCTTCACCTTTTAAGAAAACAAGAGTTCTATGTTTTCCCAAAACAATTTCCTGTATTTATCAGGTCTTTGATTACTAAAGAAAACCTAGTCCTCTTGATATTCAAAGAGCTAAGTTTTGCTTGGAACTATGTAAGCTTCTCCTTCTTCTTCTTTTTTTTTTTTTTTTTAGATTTTATTTATTTATTTGAGGGGGGGAGAGAGAGAAAAAGAGGCAGAGAGAAAGAACACGAGCAGGAGGAGGAAGAAGCAGACTCTGTGCTGAGCTGAGCGGAGAGCACGAAATGAAGCTCTATCACCAGACCCCAGGATCACAACCCAAGCTGACGGCAGACAACCGACTGAAGTTCCCAGGCACCCTGAGAACTATGTAACCTTCTATATTTGCCTATGAGGTCTGTAATTGGTTAAATAGATAACTAGGGATTGTTTCACAGTGACCTATGATTCTAAAGCCTTTTGATATTTTTGACAAACTTCCCCCAAATCAAATTCTAAATAGTCTTTTGACCTCAAACTTAGAGAATTTTAAGAGGATCCCTGGGGCATCTCAGAAGATTTATTCTCTCTTCTTCTAAGTGAGAAATGTCACACAAGTTAGGCTTACTTAGTATGTTAAATTACATGGGAAGCATTGTCAAATAAGTGATGATAACCCTTCTTAGGTTATATGGTATAAGTGAATGTAAATAATATGAGTGCTCTAAAAATTATAGGAAATTCCTAGAATTCTGATATGTCCTAGTATAATGTTATCAATCATAATTATATAATGTTATATATTATATAATGTTATCAATCATAATTCCAGATATTATTATCTTAAAATGTTGTGTGTCACAGGAATAAATAATCTTGTCATTGTAATGAACTGCATTGTAATGAACTCTCATCAGATATTTAATTGTGGCTATTTTAAGTCTATTTTTTTTAACTTTTAGGCTGTTATTGTTTTATTCAGATGCTTTTACAAAAGCTTCCTGCAAATTTGTTTCATCTTCAGAGAAATTCGTGTGAAGGAATCTGACAAATACTCTAGAACACAGTCTACTGATAACTTTTCAGACCCTATCACTGAACTAAATAAGAATTTATAGATGCCTCACTGGGGAAACTGATGGCTTCCTAAAACTTCTGACAAAAGACAGATCAACAAGAGTTAATTAAATGGGACTGACTGAACTGAGGAGGATGATTATAATTTTTATGATTTTTCCTTTGAAACATTGCTAATTTCTTAATGTTTTTGTCTTCCAGATCTAAGAAAACTTTTTGTCTTTTTTTTTTTTTAGATTTTATTTATTTATTTGACAGACAGAGATCACAAGTAGGCAGAGTGGCAGGCAGAGAAAGAGAGGCGGGGGGGGGGGTGGAGGAAGCAGGCTCCCTGCTGAGCTTAGAGCCAGATGTTGGGCTCGATGTGGGAATCGATGTGGGGCTCTATCCCAGTATCCTGAGATCATAACCTGAGCCGAAGGCAGAGGCTTTAACCCACTGAGCCACCCAGGCGCCCCCTTTCTGTCTTTTTCTTAAGCTTCCTAAGATTTAGACCAAAGAGAAAACATTTATCTTTTCTTCCCTACCTGATCCCTCCAAATTTGGCAACTGTCAGTGAATATTTTTCATATGTTTATGGCAATATAATTATTTGCATAAGTTCAATAAAAATCCACATTTCACATACTTTGTCATTGTTTTCATTGCATCATTTCTGTGATGTGTCAAAGACATCCTAAGTACTTATGTGGCCATCTGTTTTGTGGAATCCCAGAGTAGTCACAAGATCTACTAAAAAAAATACTTCTTTCTCAGATTCCAACATGTTGGGTAAATCTGTCTCCTAAATATATTTACTCACACAACTTCCTCCATTGATTGCAGATATTATTAGAGGATTCTTGTTTGAAGAGTCGAGATTCTCTTTTGCTGATGAGAAGGGAAAGGGGAGCAGGAAGAAAGGAAAGCACACTACTGAGTTGTGCCTGATATCCATCGATCCCCACTGGACTGCACCAAAATATAATTTGTTGAAGGGTCTGCTGCTGTTTGTAAAGGTAGTTGAAGAAGTATCATTTTGTGGTGAGAAAAGGCTTTGGAATCAGAACACTTTGGTGGGAGTCCTGGTTTCTCTATTTAATGGTTGGAGGACCTAGCCAAGTTACCTAACTTCTTTCTGCTTTGGTTTCCACATTTGAAAAATTGGGATAATAATACTATCTGTTCTGCCCATCTCAGAAAGGCTATTTGAAATACAATGAAGATCATGGACATGAAAGCACTTCGTAGGGACGCCTGGGTGGCTCAGTGGGCTAAAGCCTCTGCCTTCGGCTCAGGTCATGATCCCAGGGTCCTGGGATTGAGCCCCACATCTGGCTCCCCGCTGAGTGATCTCTGTCTGTCAAATAAATAAATAAAATCTTAAAAAAAAAATAACACTTTGTAAATTTTAAGGGACCATTAGTGTTGGTGCTGATGTTCCTGTTATAATTACTGTGGAGTAGTTGCAAACTGAAGCCAAACCATTTATTCCTAAAGGGTGAATTTGCCATTTTGGGGTGGTGATTCATTTACCCAAAAATTCCTAGGATTTCATTTTTTAGTTTCAAATTAAGTATTGGTAAGCCTAACTTGTAGATGGTACATACTTAAAATTAATGCTCATTTTTAATTTCATGCCATGACTACTGAAAAAAAGATTCCTTCCCTGAAGAAAGCTTTATAGGTTCTAACCACAGAGGCAAACAGGTTTTTTTCTTAATTGCTCCAAAGGACAATCTATCCTGAAGTGATAATTGTGTAAATTTGAAGATCTGTGTGAGGATCCAAAGTAAATGTCTAAATATACAGAACTCAATGCAAGAGAATAACCTTTTATTTCAAAATAAAATTTGAGTTTAAAAATAAAAGTCGGTGTGCTTTTTTAGAAGATCTATGATAAGATAAACAGACCCGCCCTCCCTTTCCCCAACCCTGACTATAATGACCTTCATTTCTAAAGAAATCAATAAGACTTCTTTGTTGCTTACTATAACTTCTTTTTGACCCCATCCTGACCTATTTTTACTCCCTTTACACCTCTTATTCCAAGGTGACATCAGCTTTCAGGTAAAAAGCAATATTCAAATATATTTTCATATGGAAGATTCCGAATGTTCCTTGATTCTTGCCCTACTTTCAATATCCCCTGTGTTTTTCTTTCCAGGGATATATTATTATTGTATGCTATACATAAGATAGTTTGTATATAATACAATAATTTTGCTGATGTTAAATTACTCTTTGGCTAATAGTAGAAATAAGTATTTGAAAGACATACTATTTTTTAAGTATTTTGTTTTTCTTTTCTTTTTTATTGAAGTATAATTGACATATAATATTATATTAGTTTTAGGTGTTCAATGTCATGATTCAACATTTATAGACACTACAAAAATGATCACCATAATAAGTCTAATTACCATTTGTCACCCTACAGAGTTAATACAATATTATTGTACATATTCCCTGTGCTGGACATTCCATTCCCATGATTTTATTTTATAACTGAAAATTTGTACCTCTTGATCCTCTTTACCTATCTTGCCCACCCCCCAACCTCTTCTCCTCTGGCAGTCATCAGTCTGTTCTCTGTATCTGTGAGTCTGGTTTTGTTTTATTTTGTTTATTCATTCCTTTTATTTAATAGTTTCCACATTTAAGTGAAACCATATAATATTTGTCTTCCTTTATCTGACTTATTTCACTTAGCATAGTACCCTCTGGATCCATCCATGTTGTCAATAATGGTAAAATTTCATTATTTCCCTTCCTTTCCTTTTCTTTCTTTCTTTCTTTCTTTCTTTCTTTCTTTCTTTCTTTCAGAGAGAGAAAGAGTGCACATGTCCCATGAGAGGGGGGCGGAGGGGCAGAGGAAGAGCTAGAGAGAGATTCATAAGCCGGCTCCACACAGGGCTCAATCTCATGACCCTGATATTATGACCTGAGCTGAAATCAAAGTCAGACGCTTAACTGACTGAGCCACTCAAGTGCCCCCAAGATCTTCTTTTATAATCAGATTTGTTGTTTTTCTTTTTATCGAATTGTATGAGTTCTTCATAGTTTTTGGATATTAGCTCCTTATCCAATATATGATTTGCAAATATTTTCTCCCATTCAGTAGGTTGCCTTTCATTTTGCTGATAGGTTCCTTTGCTGTGTAAAGCTTTTTTAGTTATAGTCCCATTTGTTTAGTGTCACTTTTGTTGCCCTCGTCTGTGGAGTCAGGTCCAAAAAAATATCACTAACACCCTTGTCAAGAAGCTTACAGCCTGTATTTGCTTCTAGGAGTTTTATGTTTTCAGGTCTCACATTCAAGTATTGAATCCATTTTGAACTAATTTTTGTGTATGGTGTAAGAAAATGATTTAGTTTCATTCTTTTGTATGTAGTGGTTTAGTTTTCCCAACACCAGTTATTGAAGAAACCGTCTTTTTCACATCATGTATTTTCCCCGGCTTTGTCATAGATGAATTGATCATATATGTGTAGGTTTATTTCTGAGCTCTCAGTTCTGAAAAACAGCCCTTTGAAATGATTTTCCTGCAAACAGAACAATGTTACAGTGGGAAATAATTAAGATCATAAAAAATAATCACTTGGCTTGCATAGCATCCTAGGTTTCTAAATTTTCCACCAATATTAGAACCAGTCTGTGCACAGGTTTTAAATTTGGGAATTATATTTTAAAAATTGGGGAACCATGGCTTTATTCCACAAACAGCAGGCAAATTAGAAAAGAAGAAAAAAACATGCTTATCAAATGGAATTAATTCCAGTTGGCTGTTTTTTTAAATCAAATCACCAGAATGACTGCCAGATCTATTCCTTAGGTGGCATGCCACAGACTCCTAATAGAACCAAAATAACAGGAGTGTTTATAAAGGTGAACCCCTATAGGGAAGGGAACTAAGAAATTCCAGTGGTTTACCCCCATCTTTACCCCCAAGCCTCAGGGTGACCAGGAACCCTGGTGAAATCACCCATACTTGAGACTAAAGATCTTCTGTGGGGTATATTAGACTTTCAGTGAGGCATGTGAATTCTGGGGCAGGGGAAATCGATATTATGATGTAATTTTATATTTAAAAAAGCCAAATAAAAATTTTTACTCTGGGGGCACTGGTGACTCAGCCAATTAAACATCTGACTCTTCATCTCGGCTCAGATCATGATCTCAAAGTGGTGAGATCAAACCCCATCTCCAGCTCTGTGCTGGGCATGGAGACTGCTTAAGATCCTCTCTCTCCCTCTCCCACTTTCCGTCCCACCTCTTTCCACTCATGTACATGCACACACACACACACACACACACTCTCTCTCACTTTCTCTCTCTTTAAAAAAAAATTCTGGGGGCGCCTGAGTGGCTCAGTGGGTTAAGCCTCTGCCTTCGGCTCAGGTCATGATCCCAGAGTCCTGGGATCAAGTCCTGCATCTGACTCTCTGCTCAGCAGGGAGCCTGCTTCCCCCAGCCCCTTCTGCCTGCCTCTCTGCCTACTTGTGATTTCTGTCAAATAAATAAATAAAATCTTTTAAAAAAATTCTAATTTGAATCATTTATTATTAACTTGGTTTTCCAAGAGGATATGGATTTTGAAACATTGACTTTTATCCAGACTTTTTTCACTTTTCTGCTTTCTGTGGGAATTTGCCCGACTTTTCATGCCAGGACCAAGATCTGTACTGAGAATGGGCATCGATGAGACCATCAGCTTCCCAGGGTGCAAGAGAGAGACAGAAACCCAGCCTCCATAAACTCCCTGACCCAGGACACAGATGTTCTACATCTGCCTCCACCCTTCTCCTTCTCAATAAGCCTTCCTGTAGAAATGTAAACCCAATGCCCAAGGGTCCTACATGAATCTTGAGTTATATGCCTGGACAGTGAGCTGATGGAGCTCTGGATGAGAGTTTGGCTACAAGGAGGGTCGCCATTTCTGACAGAGCAATTTTTCTTCCAAACGAATCTCCTGGGAAAGAGTAGGATGGAAGGGAAGGAGGGGAAACCTGGCCCACATTTATCAGTATGGGCTTACTTAAGCCTTTTGCTAAGTAACCATAGAAAAATACATTGAAACAACAGACTTCATTACTACAAGCAGAAAGTATTTTTTCATGATTAATTGCTTCTTAGGTTCCAATTTTTGAAATACAGCTCTGCTGATGAGAATGTGCTAATAGATCTCAAAAAAAAAAAAAAAAAAAAAAAAAAGAAAGGAAAGGAAACAACCAACCAAACAAACAAACAAAAAACCATAAACAAAGTTAAAATGCATACGCTGGAATTATCAGAAACTATTAACAACATACATGTTGTGTATTGATCATTTCTTATGGTAAAATAAAGATGGAAGTGTGTTTACCACACAGAGTAACCAATGAGATTTAACAAAAAGATTGATGAATTGGCTGGCCTTCTTGATCAATGGTGATTCCAGCAGCGTGAAGACTAAAGATTTTGTGGTCTCCGCAACCTGTAATCAAAAACGGAGCACCTGTTGTACATAGATCCATCTTTCAAGGGCCCCAACGACCCCCAGCCTTAGGAAGCTCCGGTCTGAAGGTGGTGGTCATGCCGGTCTATAGCTCATCCATGCGCTCCGTGACATAGACTCTGATTCCAGAAACCAAAGCCTCCAGGTTCCAGCATCCCACCATTAACCAGCACTGCTGAAATTATCCAATCATTACCTTAAGAATGCTTTCATTGGCTTAATGTTTTATCTATCTATAGCAACACTTTTTAAAAAATATTTTTTGTTGTTTATTTGAGAAAGAGTGGAGACAAAGAGCAAGTGGGGGGAGAGAAGGGAAGAGGGAATGGGGGAAGCAGACTCCCCATTGATCAGGGAGCCTAACTCGGAGCTCAGGGCTAGGACCCTGAGATCATGACCTGAGCTGAAGGTGGACGCTTAACTGACTGAGCCACCCACGCACCCCCTATAGTAACACTTTATTTACCAAAATGCAAATATTCTTGAGAGGAATAACAGAATATGATCTATCTAGAGCTTATAGCTCAATGGAGAAAAGTTTATGAAAACCCAGGAGCTGGTTCTGATAGGGAAGGAAGAGAGAGAGGATGAGGGCGAGGAACATCTGAAATGACTGTGATAATAAGTCACACAAATGGCACCGTGGACTCTGAAATCAGCTCATTCGTTTGCTAGCCTTGTCTTATTGAACCTTACCTCGACAGCATGCCCCTTTAGGATAGCTTAGGTTTTGAGGATAAAAGAAAGAAGCAGAAACTAGCGAACAAGATAAACCAGAATTTTGTATCTAATGAAGCAAGTGAAAGAAGATGGAAGATCTCTTAGTTAGGAGAGGATTAAAGCATCCACAATAAGTGGGTAGGCACATCTGGAGAAGGGTGTTCCAGAAAACAGGCATGGAAAAGCTTTAAGATCACGCATGGCCTTGGTATGAACGGATGCTCTGTACTACCAAAGTATTCTGGTTGCCCTGGTTTCGGCTGCATCCCAGTGTCCTCTCTGCCACCCTACCCACCTAGGGCTGTCACATCCACTCTCTAACAGCTTGTGATGTCCTCCATCCCAGGGACCCTTGGGTTCCTAGGTTGTTCTCAGAGTTCTGTCTTCAGAAAACAGTGCTCTTAATCAATATCAGCGACGTGATTGCCCAGAAGTCCTCACCAGAGGTCTAATCTACTTCCAACGTAGAGCTAGCAGGTCAGAAATAAGTTTCATCTCATCAGGCCCATGGAATCCTTTCAGACCCTCAATCTGCCTGCTTTGCTAATTCGTGAACTATTTTCATCTCCACTATAACCACTGTCATCGCCATCAAGGCCCCTACACCCATTTCTTATAGACATTCATCTGTTTGTGAGACAAGTATTGGGAGCCTGCTACCTGCCTGGCACTGGGAACACAGCAATGGTGGGAAGAGACATGAATCCCAGCCTTCCTGGCCCTTCCAGGTTCCTGGGGCGCATGCAGACAACAGGGATAATAAATAAATAAATTATATAGTGTGTGAGAGAGTGCTAACTTCTATAGAGAAGCATAAGTGGGGGAGGGGAGGGAAGTATTTGGGAGAGGTGGCTGCAACTTTAACCATGGTGGCCAAGGAAGGCCTCCCTGAGAAGATGACATCTAAGTAAAGACAGGAAGGAGGTGACGAAGGGCATCTGGGGCAAGAGTGCTGCAGGCAAAGGGAGCTGGAGAGAGCACAGCCCTGAGACCAGAGCCTGTCTGGCCTTCCTGAGGACTGCCGCTGGGAGGCCCTGTGGTTGGAGCAGAGCGGGGGAGGGAAGATGAGAGCCCATGAAGTGAAAAGGGTCAGGAGGCTGTGTCTTGGAGGTGAGAAACAATCCTTATCTCCAAATCCCACAAAACTGACTACCATTGTGAGACATTCCCCTAGAGAGCTTCTTTTGGGATTTCATATCTTTTATATCTAAGTGCAGTCAGAGGATTTACTGTCCAGATATACATGTTCTCCCTCTGTTTGGAGCTTCTGACATTTTTAGGCAATATCCTCACATATTTCATGGTTACTTCGATGGCAATTAGCTTGATAGGTTTTTATCTGGGCCTGCGTTGGCTCTCAGTTGCTACAGAGATGCAAATCTGCAGAGATTTTTTTTTTCTGTTGACTTTTCTGCCGATCAATTCAAGAGCAGAGGAGGTAAACAGGAGGGTTCACAATCAGGGATCTGGGCATTTCTGAGCCATGACACTAAGAATACGGAGATAAGGTAATGACCCGCAGAAGGTGGGAGAGGACGTTATGAGTTCTATCGGAGACACACTGGCCTACTCCTGTTGCAAGGTGTCCCCACTGCTGAGATCAGCTCATCATTCTTCCCTCCCACTGAATGAATGCCTGCTTTTCAACAAACTATTAGTACTTTGATTAAGACTCGCCATCTTTTGAACTATTTTAAACGATTTTGTATATTTCATAGTACCCAGTGTCATTGTAATTTTTTAATGAGAAGAAGTCTTTTTTTTTTTTTTTTTTAAAGCCCAAGATTGAATCCAAGGAAGCATACAGCAGTGAATACAGTTGAATTGACTCCGGAATCTAACCCCGCCCTGCATTTTTTATAACCATAATGATGTTTCACCCAAATGTTCTGTATAAAAAGCAATTACTTAGAACTTACTCTGTACCAGACCCTATCTTGAGCACATATTAACTCTTTACATGTATTAACCCATAAAAATTTTTCTGATATATTCTATTGTTATACAATTTTATAGATTTAAGAAGTTGATGCTTAGAGAGTTTAAGAAATCTGCACAGTGTTGCTATGTGTAGCTGCCAAAGGCACATATTTTCATTTATCAGGAAGAACTGGGAAAATATATTCAAACCTTAAGAAGCAATAAGCAGACTAATACCATTAGATCTGCTTGTGCTGTTTAATACAGTGTATTCCTTGATGGATATTTCTGATGGACGAGGGATATACTCCTTTTAGTGTCTTTAGGTAGAGATCAGGAACGTCATAGGAAATCTTGGCTTATTCAGATCTTACAGGCTCACCAATCGGCCTGAAAACATGGTAAAAATAGATGTAGATACATTATCTCACTTTTCCCATATCTGAGTCCAGTTTCAACTGAGGAAGTCAGAATTATGTGTATAGGGAAAAATCATGGAAATAAACTAACTGAACACTGTCAGTCCTGCTGGAGCTCATGCACGTTGCTACTCTATGACTTAGTCGTCCTTTCCTTATCTTGGGGTTAAGAAATGCAGAAATATCTCTAGGAAATGAATTAAGTAGAAAGTACATGAAGAGTTTTGGCCATTCCTCTTTTTAACCATATCAGACTAGGGAGTAACGACACTAAGACTCAAGAAGAGCTCCCCACTGGGAACACTGATGAACCCAAGGACAAATCATTTACTGTCCTTGAGGTCAGGTCACTCAAAAGCACACAGAGTGCCAAGTGTCTCAAAATCCAAAGTCCCCATGGTTTCTGCATTAAGATCTTCCACCCACTGCCCCCCACAACATTTCCTTGTTCTCATTTCATTGCCATCAACTTAAATCCATGACATTGACATAAAGTGAGTCTCTCTTTATAAGCTTGTACCATTCTAGAAAAGTTCTAATTTACACTCTTGTGCAATTTTTATAAACTCATTAATGCTGTTTCTTGGGGCATATCGTCATTTCACACACGCCCTCTCACTCGAAGAACACCATCCATGCATTTAAATTTGTATTTTAAATTTACATATTTATATATATTTAATATACATATACTATTTTATAAGCCACATTAACAGTCACATGAGGCACATGTCATGATGCCTCAAACTTTTTGAAATGTCACAGTTAAGAAGAATATAATTTCTGATAAAATCATTTTTTAGTCTTGAATTAAAGTGGGTGGGTATTTATGATAAAACATCATGGTAATAACATTTGAAAAATTCCAAAAAATTTTTTTCTTATCTCTCAATATTTTCAAATCAACATTCCTCTTCTAAACTTAAAAAAAATCCAAATAAAATCAATGTATTTAATAAATATGTATTGAGTAGTTGACATGTGCCTTGAGCCCCTACCACCTGACAGAAACCTTGGCTGGGTGATGGAAACACAATGAAGAAATGAGCACCACAAAGATGACCCTTGCCCTCATGGAGTTTAGTGTCTAACGGTGGTGCTAATCACACCAAGGAATATAACTATAAGCAAATAAAGATGAGGGCAAGATATTTAGGACTTACCAATAATTCAAACCATTTATATGATAAATCATTTTATCAATAAACTACATGAGGATGCATAGCAATTGTTTGGGAAGTATCCAACTGGTTGCCCAGCAACAGCACTTAGAGATCCAATCAGTACATAAACTTCAGTATGGCAGAAGTAGGCTCTGTATCTTGTCCCCAGACTTTCTGTTTGAGTTGGTATTCTCTTTATCCTTTCAGTTGCTTAGGACAAAACCTTGGTGTCATCTTGACTATTCCTTCTCCTGCAATTCTTTTATCCAATCCTTCAGCAAATCTGTGGCTCTAACTTCAAAATCCATATGAAATCTGACCACCACTTCTTACTCCCAGCACTGATCTCACTGAGGTCTGGACTAGCCAAATAGAAGTGATATCGAATCTTGTATGGAATTTTACAAATACCCCCAAATGGCCTGTCTTCTACATTGTCCCTGGAGACAGAGAAACATAGGAGATGTAGTGTCACTTGAGGCTTAAGGCTAAGTCACTCCTCTGCTCAAAATGTTCCAGTCCATAATACCCACCCATTAAATGCACAACCCTACAGGGGCCATTTTCCCTCTGACCTCACCTTCTGCTCCCTTGCCCCTCACTCCCTTACTCTACCATCCTGGCCTCTTGCTGATTCCCAAACTGGCCAAGAACATTCCCCTTCTAGAGCCTTTGATCCCCCTGTTCCTCCTGCCTGGAACGCTTCTCCTCATAGATCTGTATGGCTCACTTAATCCCTCACCTCCTTCAACTCTTTGCTTGAATGACATCTTTCTAATGAAGAAGCAGAATATTAGTGTGGTCCTGTCTCAGCTGCAAAGCAGGGTGTTAGTGCTGTTTTATTTTAGCTGTCCTGACTACATATTTTCTTGCTGGGGACATTGGCCCTGACTAACTGTCCAACTAACTCCTAACAGTCTTCGCAGCTGAAAGACACAATAATCTAACACCAAGTTTCTATAGTCAGAAACACAAAGTTATAAAACCAGAAAAGACAGCCTCATTTCTTATGGCAAGTAGTATAATATTGACAAACGACCGAAAGAAACAGGAATAAAAATGTATTCAATTTTGCTTTTTGGTTATCTTTTGTGAAGAAAAGACTTCAGACCAAGAATGGTGGAACAAGCATTATCATTAACAAACATTATTTATAAAATAAAATATTTGAGATATGTGAAGCAGTGAGAGAAAGGGATGCTACTCTGAACCAGTTTATCCCAACAAATTGAAGTAGTAGGCTCTTAAAATTTCTAAGCCATTTCTAGTTACTTTTAAGAAGCAAACTGGAAAATATTTGCTGAGCGACAGATGAGAGCAGAGCCGCTATAACTACAATTTCCTAAAGCAAATCGCACAAGCCGTAGTTTACCTTTAAAACATGTATGTCCAGGTACTGGCACAAAAACAGACACATAGATCAATGGAACAGAATAGAGAGCCCAAAAATACACCCTCAACTCTATGGTCAACTAATCTTCGACAAAGCAGGGAAGAATGTCCAATGGAAAAAAGACAGTCTCTTCAACAAATGGTGCTGGGAAAATTGGACAGCCACACGCAGAAAAATGAAATTGGACCATTTCCTTACACCACACACAAAAATAGACTCAAAATGGATGAAGCACCTCAATGTGAGAAAGGAATCCATCAAAATCCTTGAGGAGAACACAGGCAGCAACCTCTTCGACCTCAGCCGCAGCAACTCCTTCCTAGAAACATCGCCAAAGGCAAGGGAAGCAAGGGCAAAAATGAACTATTAGGACTTCATCAAGATCAAAAGCTTTTGCACAGCAAAGGAAACAGTTAACAAAACCAAAAGATAACTGACAGAATGGGAGAAGATATTTGCAAACGACATATTAGATAAAGGGCTAGTATCCAAAATCTATATAGAGCTTAGCAAACTCAACACCCGAAGAACAAATAATCCAATCACGAAATGGGCAGAGGACATGAACAGACATTTCTGCAAAGAAGACATCCAGATGGCCAACAGAAAAAATGTTCCACATCACTCAGCATCAGGGAAATACAAATCAAAACCACAATGAGATATCACCTCACACCAGTCAGAATGGCTAAAATTAACAAGTCAGGAAATGATAGATGCTGGCAAGGATGCGGAGAAAGGGGAACCGTCCTACACTGTTGGTGGGAATGCAAGCTGGTGCAACCACTCTGGAAAACAGCATGGAGGTTCCTCAAAAAGTTGAAAATAGAGCTACCCTATGACCCAGCAATTGCACTACTGGGTATTTACCCTAAAGATACAAACGTAGTGATCCAAAGGGGCACGTGCATCTGAATGTTTATAGCAGCAATGTCCACAACAGCCAAACTATGGAAAGAACCTAGATGTCCATCAACAGATGAATGGATAAAGAAGAAGTGGTATATATATGCAATGGAATACTATGCAGCCATCAAAAGAAATGAAATCTTGCCATTTGCAATGACATGGATGGACCTAGAGGGTATTATGCTTAGTGAAATAAATCAATCGGAGAAGGACAACTATCATATGATCTCCCTGATATGAAGAAGTGGAGATGCAACGTGGGGGGTTTAGGGGGTAGGAAAAGAATAAATGAAACAAGATGGGATCAGGAGGGAGACAAACCATAAGAGACTCTTAATCCCACAAAACAAACTGAGAGTTGCTGGGGGGAGGGAGGTAGGGAAAGGGTGGTGGGGTTATGGACATTGGGGAGGGTATGTGCTATGGTGAGTGCTGTGAAGTGTGTAAACCTGGCAGTTCACAGACCTGTACCCCTGGGGCTAATAATACATAATATGTTTATATAAAAATTTAAAAATTTTTAAAAAATGTATGTCCAATTAAGTAAGGAAAGTGTTAAGGTCTAGGCAGGAGAGATAGAAGGCCCCTGCCTCCCCTGACTTGGCTCATGCAGGGGGCTAGTGACCAGGCTCACAGAAATCCCAGATGTGGAGAAATGCTGAGGCATACAGAATCAGAGATAAGGGAACATAACGAGACTACCTCGTTTGTCCTAAATGTCAGAGACCAGATATCTCTATGACAGTTACAGCTGGACCCCTAAAAGTTATCAAACGTCAAAGAGAAAGTAAACATGGTACTATCAGCCGTAGAGACATCAAGAAGATTTCTGTTCCCTGGTCTGTTCTCCATAAAAGACTTCCAGTGAAAACCCACAGTGGCAACCCATTCGGGACCCTTCTCAGTCTAGAGAGCTTTTCGCTTTTATTTCTGCTCCCTCATTCACTTAATAAGCTTTCACTTCACTTCACCCTTTCATGTCCGCAAGATGCATTCTTGGACTCCGTGAGACCAGAACCCCACAACCCTGTGCCCTAAGGGAATAACAGGAGCCAATTAATTCATGAAGTACAGATTCATTCATTTATTCAAAAGTCACTGAATGCCCACCACATGCCAGGCGTTCAGGAAATGTCTCCTGAATTTAAAAAATCCCCACCCTCATGGAAAATAACACCATGGATTTTTGTGTTTGTTCCTTGGTTTGTTTTTGGTAACCAGGGAATCAAGGCAATGCCAGAGTCAGAGCACCTCTGGACCTCCAGAAAGCATCTGACAAAGCCTTTCATGGGCCCCTCACAGCCGATTGCATGGCGGGTCCCTGAGCGATGAACGGTGAACAGAGTAGAACACTCTGCAAACTTGTTACAGATCAATACCCCATTGAGGGAACTCAGAAGGTGACATGGGTTTGATCTGAGTGAGAAGTCCCATTCAGAGAGGCTAGAAAGGCCACTCCCCTCAGCGGAGCTCACCTCACCTGGAGGAAGGAGTTCAGTTCCATGCACCACAATGGAAAAGAATATCGTTAAACCAAGGACGAACACAAGTATGTTGAGGAGATACACAGACTGTCATGTGAGGAGCTAAGGAAGAGAAACACACACACACACACACACACACACACACAGGTGTTTGCCCTGTGTGTGTGTGTGTGTGTGTGTGTGTGTGATTCGGGGGATACATAACAGCGACCTCCATTCTAGAAAGGGTGCTACAGGGTGATGAAATCTAGGAGAAGACTGAACATCTTTGAGTCAGACCCATCTCTGGGGCATTAGCTCATTTTGTTAGGCGTTAGTTGGACATTAGTCAGGACCAGCGTCCCCCACAAGAAAATACGGAGTCAGGACAGCTAAGATCAAACAGCACTGACATCCTGTTTTTGCAGATTAGACAGGAGCACACTAATACTCTGCTTTGCAGCCCTTGCAGAAATGACTTCTGCAAAACATCCTAAAATAAGACAATCAACCACAAAGCATTTGTCACTACCACGGGCAAGGGGCAGTTAAGACATAAGGCCCTGGGTGGCTCAGTGGGTTAAAGCCTCTGCCTTCAGCTCAGGTCGTGATCCCAGGGTCCTGGAATCGAGCCCCGCATTCGGGCTCTCTGCTCGGTGGGGAGCTGCTTCCCTTCCTCTCTCTCTGCCTGCCTCTCTGACTACTTGTCAAATAAATAATAAATAAAATCTTTAAAAAAGAAAAAAAAGCCTTAAGGCCCCAGATGTCAGCAAAGAAAGACCATCGGCACAGAGACAGTAACGTCATAAGTAGATACGATACGTGACCAAAACCCTGATTGGTATGACTCAGCCCACCCTGATTGCTGAAGGGAGTCCCGCAAAAGAGCTCACAAAAACCCCTAAACTGAGAAACCCCATGCCCTCTGAGGGCAACCCTCTCTGGCCTCCCTTCCTCTCCAGGAGCTTCATACCCTCACTCAGTAAACTCCGCTCTGCTGCCCACCAGTCTTTGTCTGGCCTACCTCTTCATTCTTGTAAGCGACAGGACCAAGAACCGTGGGCACTAAGGGGACACAAAACCTGTAACAATTTAACCCTCACCTTTAGCTTTAAAGAGCCTGATCCCTGATGGACACAAGCATCTAAAATCTCTCCCGGAGCGCAGGTAGAACATTGAAAGGCATCCCTTCCGGTAGCCAGTCCCACCTTCCCAGGGTCTGAATGATGGCTTTGGTATTATTAGCTGATTGTCATTGTTTGTAGAAGTTCCAAACAGTTAACATCAGGGACGATTCAGAAAGGGAAAAAAAGTATTTGACCTTGGGGGGGGGGGCGAATGTTTAACTAAGAGATAGAGGTGAAGGAACCACTCCAGGAATCCTAAGTGACTTTGCAATCTGAAAGGACATGAGGAGTGCAGCCAGAAAGGCCACAGCAGCCTAATTCCATAGAAAATCCCACAGGGCACTCGGGGGCCTGCGCAGACACAGCTGTTGGCTGCCTTCCTAAATGGGACATGGGGCCTTTAGAAGTCTACTTGGAAAATGAGAGAAACTGGTATGCCTGGGTGGGAGAGTCCGCTGGACTTCTGCACTTCAACAAACATTTCTGAATCAGGCTTCTATTCCTTCAAGAACCAGGCTTACCTTCAAATTCATTTTGGCCTGTGGAGGCCCTCCTTACCCGCTATGCTCACAAAGAAAGGAATCCTTTCAGGGAGACCTCAGATATATATATATGAAAAAGGTCTTTGAAAGCTGTCGCAGTTTGAAACTGACTTTCAATGAGCTACTGCTGACTGCTGTGATCGGTTTAAGTAGATTCAGTGGTTTTTCTTTATTTTTAGTATTTAACAGTACATTTTTTTCCTACTCTTCTCAGATAACCTACATATTCTGAGCCTCCCGATGATCCCTTTACAAGGAAACTGACAGCATAAGGAGAAGCGTTCATTTTCCCTGGTAACGTTCCAGGCAGATTTCTGCACTGATGGCAGACCACAGTTAATGGGCATACATCTATAAGCATGACTTTAGGCACTATTCAAGAAAACGGACTTTTTACTACTTTTTACTGAAGTAGTCGCTTAGATGATTCTGGGTGGGTGGGGATCACATCCCCAGTGTGGCCCATTCTATTCATAAACTCCTCTTCCGTCCTTCCTCAGCACCTCTCAAACCAGAAGCAGGTCCATCCTTAGCTCCCCAAACGGTTCTGTGCTTGTATTAACTTTTATTAAATATTTACTACACGCCAAGCATTGAGAGTGTGAAAGGCAAAGTAAAATAGAGTCACTTAAGTCAAGAAACATTTTTTTTTTTTTTTAAAGTCAAGGAACTTTAAAATGGAGCCGGGAGTCCATTAGAAAGTGGGCTGTGTCTGCCTTTGGCTCAGGTCATGATCCCAGTGTCCTGGGATGGAGCCCCGTGTTGGGCTCTATGCTCAGTGGGGAGCCTGCTCCCTCCTCTCTCTATGCCTGCCTCTCTGCCTACTTGTGATCTCTGTCAAATAAATAAATAAATAATCTTAAAAAAAAAAAAAAAAGTGGGCTGTGAGCACGTCTTCACCAGATGGAACCATGAACTTTTAACCTGGGCCAAACCACAAATACTCCAAGGACTCTGCTTGAACACCTGCAGGTCGCTACAGGAAGGGACTTTTGCTTACTGATAGCCTTAGCAACCAATTATGTTTCGCTCAGATGAGTTTTGTTGCCAACCCGATCAAAATTCTTTGTAAAAAATGTATACGAGTCTTCCTTTTTTGCTTTTGCTTGACTTTTGCTCCCTAACTGGAACACTATGACCCCGAATTGTAATTCTTTGATCTCAGATGAATGGTTTTGCTTCATTATTGCCTCCCAACAATTTTAGGTGGACCGAGAACACAATGCAATTTAATTGGCACAGGAACCGCTCCAATGGGTACGATTTGTATTCCTGCTTTACAGAGACAGAGGCTGAAGCTTGTACCTTCTGCTTAAACAATTGGCTGGTAAGTGGTGACTCAGGCTCGGAAACCTGTTCCTTCAGGCTGCACTGAAACACTTCTCTCGCCCAGTTCCTTCCACCTGGGATGAGTCCCTAAGTGCCTACATGTAATCGGAAGTGTCGGAATGAGAAGGATAATCCCAGGTAGGAAGTGAGTTAGTGGGACCCGGAATCTCTGGCCACTGGAAACGAAAAGGAGCAGGAAACAGTAGTGGGCGTTAGGTGTGAGATTTGTTATTCTGGCTCGTTCATCCCCAGCCGTGCAACAGTCTCAGCCTGGAAGAAGAGGTCAAGACTAGCCACACAAGCACAGAGGGGAGAATCTAATGCTTTATTGTTCTTTTTCTATTTCTACCTTTTCAGACTTGTGGGCCTTGGAAAAACATCAGAAAAGCCTGAGAACAGCCTTAGGAGAACTGTTGGCAACACCCCTAGGAGTTGTTAGCCAAAAGCTTCAGCCTCCCCTCCTCATCACTGAGAGAGAGAGAGAGAGAGAGAGAGAGAGACGAGAGAGACCTGTCTGTTGGGAGCAGTTCAAGATATTCTTTCCACCAAGATAATTAGTTTAACAAAAAGGAGCCATTGTGGTTTAGAGAGCTCACCATTGATTACTAGGTCAAGATAAGGATTATTCTCTCCTTTTTCCCTCGGAGACCTTAGATAGTAAAGTACTTTTGACCTTGTGCAATAGAGATTTCTCTGTCCCCATTGAGAATAATGTGGGGAGGAGGGAAGAAGTCAACCTCCATTGTACCACTTCTCTGTGCTCCTGTGTACACCATCAGCCTTCACTCAACCCACAACCCTGTGGCCCTCACCAGTGGAATCAGGACAAAAACATAACATTCCTAAGACCAGCAATGGCCCTGAAGGGGTCAGAACACGCCACCCTGAGCTATGCTGCTTTGGCATATGGACTATTTTGAGCTGAAGACACTTGACAGACAGGAGGTGCAGGAAGCTCCCCCCTCCCCCTTTCTACCTGAAAGCATATCATAAAATTTACCATGAGAAGGATGTCCTCCCTGCACCAGGAAGAGAACATTCTTATCACCAGCGATGAATGTACAAGCAAACCTACTAAAACAATTCTTATCTTCCATTAGTTTCTTCCATATATTTTTTCATCACTGCCTCACAGTTTACTGCCCTGAGCCCAAACTCCTTTGTCTTCTCACATCCCCACAATTTATCATTCATTGTTTAAAAAAATAATCTAAGCTTCGGGACCTAATGGTTTCTTTTGGATACCATTTTCATTTTAAAGACTCACGTGTACAGATAAAAATATTAAATAAAATTTGTATGCTGTTCTCCTGTTGATCTATCTTCTGTCAGCCTATTTCTTAGACCCTGCCACAGAGCACAGGAAGGTGGCAGAAAGTTTTCCCTTCCTGAGAGCCCTCCTGGAAAGCATGGAAACTCGTTTTTCCAAATAACTTGATGACAAAACTAGGCAAACTGGTGAAATGCCTCTTCAAAATACTTTTCCTCCTTTTTTGTTCTCAAACATGCTATTCACAATCACTGAAAAAAGTCTAGAAAATACAAACAAAAAGAAAATGGGTAAATCAAAACAACTCAAAATACCACTGTGCAGAGGTAATTACCGTTAATACTTTAGTGCAGATTCTCCCAAGCTTCTTCTGTTTGAGTTAAAACATACACTCCCTCATCTACACCACATCATTTGTACATTTTTGAGTACTTGCCCATCATTATCTCCAAATCAATCACCAGAGCTGAAACCAGCATGTTTGTTAAGGTTTCCAAGACACTGTCCTCCAGAAAGATGGTATCCAGCAACATTTTCTGGAACCCACTGTTCCCCTAAGGCCCTTAGCACACCAAATCACCAGGCTCCAAGGATAATGCCAGAAGAGGGAAGAGACAGTTTTACCATTCAGCCGGGAGGCCCCTCCCCTGGGGCTCTTAGGCTTCACCAAGATAATGTAAACGATTGTTGACCCATCCCAAACATGTAAAATGAGACAGCAGCAGAGTCAAATTGGTATCCCAGAACATTGGAGAGTCCCAGGGCCTTTGGAGAGGGCATTGTGGTGATGTGCAACAAGAAAACAGTGTTGTGTTGTCAAGAAAACAGAGCAAAAGCCAGCCTTGGGTGTAAGGGGCTTTTCTTCCGCAGCTGGTAAAAGCGGCTGTGTCAGAGGCGCAGAATTTACTTACTAATCCAATATTACACCGCACTTACTAGGTGCCAGCCACTCTAGGTGCTTTTGATTCTTCTAACAATCCTGTATGAAGGCAAATAGCACCTTTAACCTCATTTGTACGTGGAGGTTAAGTAACTTCTTGGGATTAGTTCTTGAGTATGTGTGTCTAACCACAGAGCAATGTTGTCCATCAGGGAATGTCCTTGATCAAACTAAGAGCATCCCCATCCTCTCCCACATATACAGCATAGTAAATGCTCATTTTTTTCCAATCAAGCAGAAAGCACCATTTAATTGGTATTGGAAAAGTAAAAACAATGAAAATGGAAATTTGCGCACAAAAAGCTACATAATACCTAAAATAACTAGAATGATTTTAGATAGTAACATGCTCCCTGCCCCTGATTTAGCCCTGGTTTCATCTGTCATTTATTAATTTTAACTTTTTCTTTTCTGGGGCAGAGTCCATTTTTTTCCTCAATAAATCAAAATTGGACTATTTAAGGCTGTATTTTTCCAAAACCCTGTGACATATCTCATCTTATTGATGAGAAGGTATCAAGGCTTAGAAAGGCTAAGTGATTTATTTGTGGTAACGGGGCAGATCATGAACACACCTTCCAACTATTTCCCCACTCCATCATGTGTCCTGCCCTCTGTAATCCTGTAACGGGCATTGAAACCAAGCAAAAATGTGAAGAAATGTGCGTTATGTTAACAGACATAGGTAGTTAGATAGACAAATAAATATCTAGACACACGCACAACCATAATATTTCATGTATCTTGAATTCAACCATCTGGTGAATTCACCTCCTAGAACTCAAAATCACCTAATCATTTTACCTGTGCATGCACGGATGGATGGATACGGTATGTATGGATTTGTTCACTTCTAGTCCTCTTCCTCCTGCATACCTCACAGAATGGTTTTTTTTTCTTTTATTTCTTTTTTTTTAATCATGGTAAGTGTACTCTTTAATCCCCATCACCTATTTCATCCATCACCATACTCACCTTTCTTCTCATAACCATCAGTTTGCTCTCTATACTTGAGAGTCTATTTTTTGGTTTGTCTCTCTCTTTTTTCCCCTTTGCTTGTTTCATTTCTTAAATTCCACATATGAGTGAGATCATATGGTGTTTGTCTTTCTCTGACTTATTTTTCCTAGCATTATACTCTCTTGCTCTATCCATGTTGTTGCAAATGGCAAGATATTATTTTTTATGGCTGAATAATATCTATATACCTATATATCTATATCTATATGTATATCTATATCTATCTATATCTATATATCCATAGTTTGGCTATTGTAAATAACATGACAATAAACATAGAGGCACATGTATCCCTCTGAATTAATATATTTATATTTTGGGGTAAATAAGCAGTAGTGCAATTACTAAATCATGAGATAGTTCTATTTTTGATTTTTTGAGGAACCCCCATGCTCTTTGTCACAATGACTGCCCCGGTTTGCATTCCCGGTGACAACGCATGAGCGTTTCTTTTTCTCCATGTCCTCATCAACACTTATTGTTTCTTGTGTTTTTTATCTTAGCCCTTTTGACAGGTATGGGTGACCACAGAATTCCACAGGTCAAGCCCTCCTGCTTCTTTTCTCTCCGCAGTTGACAGAGAAAACTAAGGCCATCTTTCATTTATGTATTCATTTGTTCACTTATATGCATGAAACTGCCCTGGGACCTTCTACATGACTTACAAAAACACCCTCGGTCTCTTCCAACATAAACACACACACACACACACACACCTAGGCATGCATGCCTACACATGCACACTCACATGTGTACCCATGAATACACTATGTTCTGCAGTCTTGAATTCCCTCTGGTTTCTAGAGCTTATAGATAAGATGTCAAATTCTCCTTTCATTCATTAAATATTCTATTATTTCAAGCAAACTCCAAAGCCCCATATACTAATTACCTAGGTTTGACAAATCTTAACATTGTACCTTATTTTTCTCTTTTACTGAAGGAATACAGCATTATCAATACTACAGGAGCTCATCTATGCCTCTCCTTGACCCCTTTTCTTTCTCTTCCTCATTGAAGGCAACCACTAACATGACTATATCCTATAGAGGGTGCACCTTTTATTATTGATCCATGCATTAATTAACACTATTTAATCTTTTGTATTCTTAAAATTTCCTTTAAAGGCAATGCTGTAGAACCATTCTGCTTTGGAAACATATCCACAGTGATACATGTACTCATAGTTGGTTGTAATTGCATTTTAGTAGTGTGCTACCGTATGTACATGTCACAATTTGTTCATGCTGTTGCCTCTTCATGAATATGTAAGTTATTTCTAATTTTTTCTTAATTATAAAGTCTCATCTCCTGCTCCTTCATGGAAATGAAGATACTGGCCCCAAAGCTCGTAACCTCCCCCGAGACCGCTACAGACCCAGTTTACATGCTCCCTACCCCCGTGTTGAGTTATTTTTGGTGTATGGACCCTAGGGGTATCTCTTATTTTTTGCAAATTTAGCTACACATTTAAAGCCTGTTTGTCATATTTTATCCAGCATATTAGGTGTGACTTAGCAAGGGTGTTTTCTGGTTAGCAGTTCCTTCCCATTACCTGAAAGGGGAAAGCCACTCTTTTCTTTTCTAAACTTTCCTTTTCATCAGTGTCATCACATTCTATTGCTTCTCTTTTTTTTTCCCCTCTTCCCATTTCTTGTCCTTTAGATAACAGAATTATCATAAGGTTTGTCCTGACTCTTCTCACTCTAATGTGATCATTTTCACAAACCTAACTAACCCCTGTGTACTGATGACTCACAAATCAGGAACCCAGAATTCTCCAACCAGGATCTTCCTGACTTTCAGATCTGTATGTCCAATTACTTCCTGTTTATTTTCACCTGAATGGGCCACTGGCATGTTAAATTCAGTACTTCCAAAACTTAACTCCTTCCTCTCCCCAAATCGTCTCTGTTTTTTATCTCTAAGAGACAGACAATGTCATCCACCTGAGCCATGAAATTTGTCACTCTCAACTCCTCCCTTTACCTCAAATCTTGGTTTCCTACATCCCATCAGAATCATTAACCACCAAATCCACTCACGTCCACCTCCTTTCTCCTCTACTCCGCCCTCCACTTTTTTTTTTTTTTTTCCTTTTTGGGCCTTTGTCATCTCTCTTTGAGCACTCATAAGAGCCATTTATTTCTGCCCTTGTGTTTTCCAGCTAGGGTTGTCAAATTTAGCAAATAAAAGTACAGAATGGCCAGTTAAATTCGAATTTCAGGTAAACAACAAATACTATTTTGGTGTAAATATTTCCAAAATATGGATGGGAACCAGAATTTATCTGGTAGCCCTACAAACACATCTTTAACATTGCTGTCAAAGTGAGCAAAAAATTTTACCATAGTATTTCTGGCCTCATGTTGTCAACATTTCCTTGTTGTCCACAGACCGTCTTTGGACAAATCTTGACCTGGCACACAAAACCTTCCATGACTGGGCTACTCTATAAGTCTCCAATTTTCCTTACCTCTCTCCCTCATAGACTGTGTTCCAGGCACACTAGCTCTTCTCCTGGAATACATGGAGCTCTTTTCTGTCTCGGGAACATACAGGCCCATCTACCTGAATCACTGTTTCCCAGACTCTCATTTTTCAGAACTTAGCTAACTGTTACTTTTTCAGATAGCAGTGCCTGGTTACTCTTTATCTCATTCTTCCCCTTCTTCTTCTTCCTCTTCTTCTTCTCTTTCTTCACCTCCTCCTCTTCTTCCTCCTCCTCCTTCTTCTTTTTAAGATTTTATATTTACTTATTTGTCAGAGAGAGAAAGTGAGCACAAGCTGTGGGGAGTGGCAGGCAGAGGGAGAAGCAGGCTCCCCACCAAGCAAGGAGCCCAATGTGAGACTTAATCCCAGGACCCTGGGATCCTGATCTGAGCCGAAGCCAGACGCTTAACCCCAACTGAGCCATCCAGGCATCCCTCTTCATCTCATTGTTGTTTCTTTTCTTTTCTTTAAGATTTTATTTATTTATTTGACAGACAGAGGTCACAAGTAGGCAGAGAGACAGGCAGAGAGAGAGGAGGGGAAGCAGGCTGCCTGTTGAGCAGAGAGCCCAATGCAGAGCTCGATCCCAGGACCCTGGGATCATGACCTGAGCCAAAGGCAGAGGCTTTAACCCACTGAGCCACCCAGGCGCCCCTCTTGTTTCTTTTCTTAATAACACTTTCACAATCTGAGAGTATCTTGTTTGTTTGCTCATCAGTTTATTATCTAACTTTTCATTAGATCAAAAACTTAACTTGTTCACCACTGTACTTCCAAGGCTTAGTAGAGCTCCTAACACATGGTTGGCACCCAATTAAATATTTATAGAACAAATAAACAAATGAATAGGTGAATCAATGAATCAATGAATGAACAAGCAAGTGAAAAAATGAATGAATAGTTAAGCCCTCTAGTCATGAGTTCCTTTTGAGTCTTTGCTTATGCCCTATGCTTCATGCCCTATCTTAGTTTGGGTTGCCATAACAAAATACCCTAGAGTGAGTGGTTTAAACAGTAGATATTAATAGTCCCACATTCTGGAGGCTAGAAGTTGAGATCAAGGTGTTAGCATGGCCAGTTTCTGGTGAGGACTCTCTTTATGGCTTATAGAGTGTTGTCTTCTCACTGAATCCTCTCACAGTAGAGAGAGAGATAAGCAAGCTCTCTAGAGTCTCTTCTTATAAGGGCACAAATCACATCATAAAGGTCCCACCCTCATGACCTCATCTAAATCTAGTATCTTCCAAAGGCCCCAACTCCAAATACCATCTCGTGGGGTTAAGGGCTACAATATCTGAATTTGGGGAGACACGATTCAGTCCACAGCATGCCGAAAGTGTAGTGCCCACTCTTCCCTTCTGTGTGCTCAAGAATCACCATCTCCATACAGAGATTCCAGGTGAAATAAATCACTCCTTCCTTTGAACCTCACCAGCATCCTATGTACCTGTTGTACTTTATTGTAACTGCTTCCCTCTCTGAGACTGTAAGTTCCCTGGGAGCTCTACCAACACTTCAATGTACCATGTCTGGTATAATGTCTGGTACTATATTCCCAAATTTCAATACAACTCAACAAATATTCATTAACTGTATAGATAATTGGATGAATGAACAGTAGCATCTAGGAAGGCAGTATAAAATAATTTGGGTTAGATAGCCAATATTCAAAAAAAAGCTCATAAAAAACTGCTCAAGAACCCAAGAACATAGAAAATATGTTCTTGGACTCTCAAAGTCTATTTATAGTTAGTTTTCATGGTATTCATTAATTTGGTTACATGATTTTCAAGTCAACTTGCATTAGTTTGCTGGGGTGGCCATAACAAAGTACCACAGAGTGGGTGGCTTTAACAATAGAAATTTATTTTCTCACAGTTTTGGAGATTAGAAATTCTAGATAAGGTATTGGCAGGATTGGCTACTTCTGGGGGCTCTGAGGGATCTGTTTCAGACTCTCTTCTTGGCTTATACATCCTCCCTGTGTCTTCACCTCCTCTTTCCTCTGTATGTTTCTGTGTCCATATTTTCGTTTCTTCTAAGGACTCTAGTCATTTGGATTAAGCCTACCCTAATGACCTCATCTTAACTTGATCACACTCGCAAAGGCTCTATTTTCAAGTAGAGTCCATTCTGAAGTACTGGGGGTTAGAACTTCAACATATAAATTTGGGGGGGGGGGACATAACTCCGCCCATAACACAATCTCTGTAATGCAAACGAGAAAAGTGGCAGGCAGTGCTGGTCTAAGCGGTCACATATCTTCAGAGAAAGAAGTGACAGCCAATCACCTGAAACCAAAAGACAGAACATGGTGGACAAGGGGTGGGTGAGGAGTGGCAGTGGAAAACACATCAAAAAGTAAGCGCAACCTATATTTAAACTATATTTAAAACAAATATTAAACTATTAAACTATATTTAAGACAAAAAAAAAAAAAAAGAAGAAGAAGAATAGCCGACCGAAAGGCAGAGTGTATTGCTGTTCAGGATAATAGAGTCTGTAGGACAATATCTGGTTCTGTATAGAACTTAAAGGGGCAGGAAGGGCTGTAATATATTTTATTTTATTTATTTTATTTTTTTTAAAAAGATTTTTATTTATTAATTTGACAGAGAGAGATCACAAGTAGGCAGAGAGGCAGGCAGAGGGGGAAGTAGGCTTTCCGCGGAGCAGAGAGCCTGATGCAGGGCTCTATCCCAGGACACTGGGATCATGACCTGAGTTGAAGGCAGAGGCTTTAACCCACTGAGCCACCCAAGTGCCCTGTAATATATTTTATAAAGTGGTCTTTCAAGCACAGTTACATTGTTTTAAATACTGCTTCTTAAATGTAAACCTCCAGGCACATAAAAAGTTTCATTATTCAGCCCTCCTGTGATCCCAGTGGTTCCTAATAACTCCCAACTCCAGGTGAATCACCATAGATCGTAGAGTAGAAATGAGATAACAAAATATCAAGTAGTTCCCAAAAATGGGTTAAAATACAGGAATATGCATTCAGATGAGAAACATCATGTGTAAAATAAGACACTTTCTATCATTTAATTCTTATGCTTGCTCTTAATTTCTGCTTTGCCACCCACCTTCTGGAGGATCCTGGAAGAATGAATCACCATGTGTGAAGGAAACTCAAGAGTATTGGTTTCTTGGAAGTCTGGCAAGTGACTCATATTTCAGAGATTTTTCTTAAACAATTTCATTTGGAAAAAAGCTTTCACATTTCCCAAATATACAGTATGTCCGTTAAAAAATTTAAATATAAAATAAATACAGATAAAATAATACCTAGCTTGTTAAAGCTGGGAAGTATTGTATACTTTCTGTAGTACAAGATAGTCTCATTTCATTATGTTGTCTTCTACACTAATGATTTTAACCATAACTATAATCAATAATTGTGTTAATTAAAGTAATGCTAATTGCTTTGGCAAGTACATGACCAAAATTATGTTTCTGTTCAAACACAGCCACCTTGAATATATTACTGGGGACAACTCAGCTCTGTCTTTGGTGATTCTATCACTTCTATATTTGAAAATAAGTCAAGTATGAGGATACTTTCTATTATATTTCAATCAATAGAGAACTCTGTACATTGGATATTCCTGAATTCTTTCTTCTCTAAATTAGAAGGTTTGGTTTTGGTCTGGATTTCTCTATATTTCTGAAATCTCCTGGTGGAATTTTTCAACTTAGGCCAGTGTCTGGACTGAAGTAACAGTGGAGCTTACCAATTTAATGCATCACATGCCATAAATAGAGTGTTTTTGTAGCACTCCCAAAGGAATTAATTTCTACTTCTTTAAACAGCCGAGTATATTCACAAAAATGAGATATCATTGATCTCCTGGTATAAAAAGAGGTCTAATGAAATACTGTATGTAGAGCATTTAGCACAGTACTATCATCTGTAGGAAACAGCAAATAGTTAATGTACAGAATATGACCTTATACAAGTAGCACTTAGAAGGATATGTATCCAGATGTCAGCAGTGATCTGCTCTGCTTGTTCCTATTTTGAGTGTTATTTCTTTTTCCTATCTGTATTTCTCTGTTATAAAAGCATTTACAGCTTTGTAACAAGATTAATAAGTGATTTTTTTCATTTTTAAGACAATATTTTAAATTCAGTGCAAGTATTTATTTATTAATTTTTCTACATCAGAAATTCCCCCATTGATTGGTTAGTCCAAACAACCCATTTGCAAAATGGGCCTTATTTCTCCATTGAGAGTCATGTGTTGAAATTTTTGTTAGTGGCATAAAGATACAATTGTAAGCATATATGAAAGGAAATGTTTTCTTGCCTACGAAAGCAGTCATCTTTTTCCTTCATGAGGCTATATTTGGAGGAAAAGTATTAACACCAGATAACCTGATCATCATAACAGCATTTCCAATTAAGATGAGCTGAATCACTGCAGGAAAGTCGAAATAACCAGATGTGCCTGAAATTCTGTGATGGTTCCCATTCTCATCCTGTGTCTACTCTGAAGCCAAACTCAGCTTTTTGCCACATCCTCAAAATAAATCCAACACTACAATGCATTCATAAGTAATACCAATTTTACTGGTGATTTCTAGGGGAAATGAGGAAAAGAAATTACATCGCCTATCGCCAAGAAAAGCTCAAGGGAAGTTAGTCTTCACTCTTTGTTCCCACATTCCCTTTCCTTACCTGCCAATCAAAGAATTCTGTTGTCTTAACATTCAATTCCAGCCTTTGGTTTGAATTCTTGATTATCAGAAAGAAACCCAAGCAGGTGACGAGCAACGCCCTCCACAGACTATAGCCATCACCACCACAGTCAAAAAACAGATCAATAGTGTTAGTGAAGTCTCCCCTGGGGATGTTTCATGCTCCATCCCAAGCACTTTATCAAAATATTTACCCACCAAAGCCAGTGTGTGTGTGTGTGTGTGTGTGTGTGTGTGTCTGTGTGGTGGAAGTAGTCGTGAAATTCTACAGGCAAGAGAATATTGTTTCCACCAGGTAAATAAATATGCAATATTGTCATAGATCCATAAACACAGTATGAAAGTGACAAGGATGCTTTCAGTTTTGCTCCCAACCTGTCTTTTCCCCCCAGCTTTGGCTTCTGATGAGAATGAGCTGGCCAACCCAGAGCTCCTGGTGCTGGGATGAGGACTCTTTGAAGGGAAGTTCCCTCTGTGTTGGGAGCTTTCTGGATGCCCTTTCAGAAAGAACAAAGCAGTGGCTTCTGCGGACACATGGAGCCTCCCAGGGCAAGTACTTTTTAAGAAAACTTTTTTAAAACCTAAAAAAAAAATTTTTCTCTATACTTTTATATAACACACTTGACTGATCAACATGAATTTTAATTTGACATTTACCCAGCAAACTTCTACTCCAATAGTCATGTGTCCTGTTGGAATACAAAGCTGTCTATAACATAAGAGTAAGAAATCTTACCTTGATAACTGTCATGAATCCAAATTCAAGCCTTTTTCCAACTATTGACGCCATCACTCTGCAACCATTTACTAATTGCCTAGTTACTGTTTCCAAGTATGTGGGCTTTGGCTTGTAAAGTCACAGTGGGAAAGGAGGAAAACTCAGCCTACAAAGTTTCCATCAAATAAGTCTAAACTCCAGACATGTCTTGAGTCACTCTGACTCTACTTGGTTATTGAAATTATATGGAAACTTTTTCTACCCATTGGCACCGCTAAAACCTCCAGACAACTGGTTTCCAGCCTTATGGTACACAGTACTCTTTTTCCCTAATTGCTTTTTGAAACGTAAGAGAGTCTAATTCTTCCACTTTCTTCCATGCTGTTTTGAGGTTTCCAAACTTATGCTTGCATATTATCTAAGCTATTCTTATTTTGAAGTAAAGATGGCTATAATTTTAGGTTTTAATGTTCCCCTTCTTCATTTGGTGTTGCTTCTCAAAATCAAAGTCACCTGCCAGTCTAAGGCGGCCACATTTCATGGTTGTCTCAGACATCCCTGATGAACACAGCTTTCCTGCAGTGATCTGGGAACGGAAGTGCCTTTTCCCTGCCTGGCTCCAGGCTCTCCTTCTATGGATCCTTCCCTGTTATCAGCATCTTACCCTCCAAGTTTTACCTAGAGATCTCAGGCAACAATCTTCTCTAGAGATCCCCCCAAAAATACAATTCAAAATAAAGCCCATAGATTTAGGATGAATTTAACAAATCTTTGGTAGGAACAGTTCAGATTACAAAGGGAAAACACTTCAGGGCATACTTTTCAGAGGGGGACATCATACTAGAAAAGGAACGGTACTCTAAATTCTCTGAATTTCACTTGCTGCACCTGTACCTACTCTCAGGAGTGTGAAGAGAAGTGAGATGGTGTAAGTAGAAATAAGTAGTATTGTGTAAATTCGTGTAAAAAGTTGTGAGATCTGAATATGGCCAATAGGCTAGTTAACAGTATTATACAATGACATTTCCTGATTTTGATATTTTACTACAGTCATGTGAGATGTTATCACTGGGGAAAGCTGGGTGAAGGATATACTGGACTCATTGTTCTAATTTTTCAACTTCCTGTGTATCTCTAATCATTTCAAAAATACTTTGAAAAAGGGTGATAAAGAAATTTAAAGTCTTCCTAGAAAGGTACTAGGTGCTAAAGAAATAATACTAAAATCATACCTTACCTGCCTCATTTTCAGTTATCTTTTATGTCCCGAAGTGCAATGTGTATGATTTTAAAGTAACTAATAACTGGGAAACCTGGGTGGCTCAGTGGGTTGAGTGAGCTTGACTCTTGGTTTCGGTTTAGGGCGTGATGTCATGGGTCCTGAGATGGAGATCCAGGGCCCGCTCTGTGCTCAGCGGGGAGTCTGCTTGAAGATTTGCTCCCTCTGCCCCTCCCCCAACTTGTACATGGGGGCTCTCCGTCTCTCTCTATCAAATCAATCAATCAATCTTTAAAGTAACCAATAACTACCCCCTCAATACAATTCATTCAACAAGAAGCATCTTCAATCCTAAAAAAATTTTTTGGAAAACCATTAATGTGGTTTTTCTCTTTTGCTTGTTTTAAGCACAAGTATTCATCCTGACTTGCCCAAAGATGGAAGAGAGTAAAGTGAGGGAAATCAATATGTTTTTTTAATTCATTCACAAATATCAAATGAAACACTGAGGTTCTGATGTTCAAAAATAGGACTTTTCCCAGAGACCGGGTTCTTTCACCACAGATTATTATTTGGGGAAATGAGCACCTACATTCCTTGATCTCCCCTTCAACACACTCAGGAACTGACCTGACTGCCAAGACACAGAGTTTTCAGTGCAAGGGATCCAGAAGAAGGAGGGAAGGCTGCTCTTTATTGGCCTCATCAGACTGTGGAAAGAAGGAGAAAACAGAAAGTGGTGGCAGTCAGATGTGCATATCAGTTTTTACATCGCTGGGCTACTGACCAAATGTGTTAGGTTTATGACGAAATAGCTTTCAAAGGTACAGGGCAGGTGGCCAGGCACTGTGGCCCCAGAGAGGAAGCTGCCCGGAGCCCACGTAAGGCAATAGGGCACGGTCACCGAGACAGGGAGGAGAGGGAGTTCCTGAAGCTCACTTTCCTGAGCCACTCAGTTTCCCTGTGGCATGGATCCTGGTTTAGAGGCCGCTTGTGTGGGAAAGGAAATCCCACATTCGGGGGTGGGATTGGATTTCCAGGCCAACTAGATGGAGAAGATGTGGTAAGAGACTCAGAGGCTGAGGTGTCTAAGCCAAATGGAAGGACCTCGAGCTCAGCACTGCTAGAGTTCAACACTGGGGACCAGTAGGGCAATTCCTCGGCAAGGCAGAGAGGAAGGTACGTCTCAGCACAGAAGATGTCAGCCAGAGCACACTCATGGACGATGGGAAGCCAGGGTTCTCCCCCCATAAGACCACAAGGCCACCAAGTCCACCTTTCTTTTGTTTAAACCTGGACATCATCCAAGAGAGGAAAAGAGAATGAAATATTTTCATCCTAGAGTGTCCCAACACCACCCCAAAAGATTGCTTTTACATTATAAGGTCACACAAAGCTTTAAACAGGATGAGGCTTGGGTTCAAGTTTTTCCCTGTCAGTCAGCAGATGGTGACTTCTCTGCACAATGAATTAGAGCATAATGAGTTATGAGGTAGATTTTTTTTAGTCTGCTATATGCCTTGTCAACAATAGGCACTCTACAGGGTATCTGGGAAGCTATAGAAAAGAAGGAAGACTAAAGCTGAGCAGAATTTGTTCCCACTGGGATTTAACTATAGGGAGGACAAATCACTTTATTGCATCCTTATGCATAAGATCTCTCTTAAGCATAGTTTCGTACAGTCAAAGTGGGTAAAGCTTTCCTAACAAGTTTAAATGAGCGCTGACAGTTTTGCTTAGCATTTAACGAGCCCCTTCTCGACCAGACAGCTTGATCCTGTACCAGTTGCTGGTATAAAGGTGAACGAGATAAGATTTCTACTCACAACTTGCTCACAAGCATATAAGTAAATAATTGTGATATCATGAAAGTTGGGGCTCAAATTACTTTTAAGAGCAATGATGCCAACAGAAGTTCTGAAGTGAACAAAGATCCATCAGCCAGCCTTTCACCAAGACTCCAGTCAGCCATGTTATTGAATCACTAATATGTCTAGTAATAGCACCATCCATAGTGGTTCAAAGAATTACATTTTAAAATGTGCTGATTTGTATATTTTTAAAAAATGTGTTATTTTCCTGCAAGCTAATATTTAAGACTAGACTAAGTTCTTTCACATGGGGGTCTATAGTCCCAGGGTAATTTTCAGAACAAGTAACAGAGTATAGTAACGGCAGTTTTCCCTTTTTTAAGCATGTTTCATGTGTTAGCTCACTTAATCTTTATGGCAGGTAATAAACTGTCCAATTTTAGCAACAAAAATGAACCGCACAGAGTTTGTGCCGTATGCTACAGGGGCCCCGCCTTTTAACTGGTGAGCTGTACTTCCCGTTCCCTGTCCTTTCTCCAAAGCACTTGGCAAGCCCTTCCGTGTACTACTTGTTTTACAAATTGGCTCCATCGCTCCACGTTTACTAAGGATATTCTTCAGAACGCTAGCACTTTACGCACAGGTTGCTGGCCACCTTTTGTTTTAGTTACAAAGTTTTGTTTCTGGTTTTTTTTTTTCTTTTACTGAAAAAAATCCTTGGAGCCTTTGATCTATTAATGAGCACGAATAGACTTCCAAAGGATATGATCGTGTTTAATGCTTCCCAAACATATAGACCATCTGGTAATAGATTAAACCTTTAAATCAGGTTTCTCCAGAGATATAGAATCAATAAGATACACATACCAATACACACACACGAATACACACACACATATGTACCCACACATTATATATTATATATATAATAAGATTTATTTTAAGAAACTGGCTCACATGGGGCACCTGGGTGGTTGAGCCAGTTAAGCGTCTGACTCTTGATTTCAGCTTAGGTCATAATTCAGGGTCATGTGATTGAGTCCTGGATTGGCCTCCCTACCGGATGGGGAGCCTACTTAAGATTTGCTCTCTCCCTCTCCCTCTGCCCCCAGTCCCTTTCCTCTTCCCCTTCCCCTCCCCAAGCTCTCTCTCTGTCTAAAAAAAAAAAAAAAAAAAAAAAAAAGAAAAAGAAAGAAAGAAAAAAGAAAAAGAAAGACTGGCTTGTGCTGTTAAGGAAGCTAGAGAATCCAAAATCCACAGGGTGTTTCTGGAAACCCAGGGAGGAGCAAGTTTGCAGTTCAAATCCAAAGCACTAATGTTGTAGATGAAGTCTGAAGACAGTCTTTTGGAGAATTCCCTCTTGCTTGGAGAAGTTTCTGTTCTAGTCAAGCCTTCAACTGATTGGGTGAGGCCCACCCACATTACAGAGGGCAATGCGCTTTTCTCAAAGTCCACCTACGTAATGCAAATTTTATCCAAAAACACCTACACAGAAACATCCAGAATAGATCCAGCCATGTTAACACATACAGTGAGACATCATACCTGAGTAGGATTCCACAGATGTTACCTTAGAAAACCCTGCCTCAGCTAGATTATCAGCTAGAAGGCAAGACCTGAGTTTTGAGATTCTTGTATCCTTCAATATCATGATTAATTGATAGTAATAGACTGTAATTATGGTAAAAATGGAATAAGCACTGAACTTGGAGCCAAAAAAAAAAAAAATGGAGTCCAATCCTAGATTAGCATTCTAGTAAATTTGAGGTCTTGAGTAAGTAATTCCAACTCCATTCTTACCAGGTTTGGTATATGTGAACTAGGAACAATCACAACTGTGTCAAAAGATTGTGGAATTAAATAGCGAGACAGGTGAAAGTGTGTGGTGCTTTTTATGAATTAGAAAGTGTTTCATATGGGGCGCCTGGGTGGTTCAGTGGGTTAAGCCGCTGCCTTCGGCTCAGGTCATGATCTCAGGATCCTGGGATCGAGCCCCGCATCGGGCTCTCTGCTCAGCAGGGAGCCTGCTTCCTCCTCTCTCTCTGCCTGCCTCTCTGCCTGCTTGTGATCTCTCTCTGTCGGATAAATAAATAAAATCTTTAAAAAAAAAAAAAGAAAGTGTTTCATAAAGCAAACAATTATAGCTCATGACAAAAGACTATGTCAAAATATGGCAATGCCAAAGCACAACTCTGAAAATCAAAACATTCCATCTTATTTTATTTCAATGTCACCAAAGCAGGGAAGGGGTTAAACGATGTGAAATTGTCAATGTTTAGCAGTTTTTTAAACTGAATGGCAATTTCTCAAGGCTTATCCTGATACCATAATATGAATAGAGTATAAAATGCAGAGCTATACTTGGGGTGATTGCTAACAGACTTGTTATTGCAAACTAGAACTTGATACACCCTATTCATTATTGTCTCTGCCTATAAGGAGATTTTACCCTGGAACAACGTGACTTAGAGTACCTATTAAACACAACAAAAAGAAAAAAAAACTTGATCACCTTTTTTAGTTGGTTGCAACTTTAAAAATAATTTCCTTTATCTTCTTTCTTTCTTTCTTTTTTTTTTTTTTTTTTTTTTGGTAAGGTGGATCCCAGGAAATGGTGAAGAGAGGTTGTGGAGGACAAGAAAGTTTTCCTAACAGCCACACTGGATTTCTACAGCTCCTCGAGCACACCAGTCATGTGCCTTTGTAACTTCCCCCATGAATCAGCCTGGTTAATACCTTATCTCATTCAAGTCTGATTATATCTCACCTTCTCAAGGAAGGGTACCCTGACCACCTTATTTTATGTTTTTAGCAACCTGCCACCACAACCTATTTTCCTGATGCTTTTTCCTCTGATTTACTTTTTCTGTTTTTTCTTTTCTAGCACATATCACTTCCTCACACATATAATTTAATTTTCTTATCTGTTGTATCTATTATTTCTTGTCTTCTTTGCTAGAATATAAGTTTCTCAAGGGCAAGGGTCTTTGTCAAGTTTGTTCATTGATTATACAAAGCCCCGGGAACAGCGCCTGGAACATAGGAACTCAATAAATGTTGGTTGAATTAATAGATTTAATGAGAAGATCTTGAATAGGTAAGACATGTTGTCAAATGACTAGGAAAAGGTAGTTGGTTCCAGATTCAAAAGAACAGTCAAGAGAGGAAGGTATTTAGTATCAAAGTTATCCATTAAAGATTTGATTCTAAATTTCTTTTTTTAATTTTTGAAAAAATTTGCTTAACTGCCATAAGAGGTGGAGTTTGGAATCTGAGGGGATTCTTGATGAAATCTCTGTAGAATAAGCTTATTTTCTGAGATGAAATCCACAGAAATCTGGCAGAAACTCATGAAACTACCGCCAAGGCCAGTTGATCTTGAGCCACTGTGGTCAATCCATTTCCTTTTTTTGTTTTTTGTTTTTTGTTTCTTCCCCTTTCCAATATCCCAGAGCAACAGGATTAACTATGCCATTGGGTCCTCTTCTCTCCCCTTAAATTCCTTATGTGGCCATAACTTTAAAAAGTATTCTTGGACTTACCCAATGGATAGGGATTGTAATAAAATCAGGCCAAATTTAAAGATCAGGGCAACCACTAACCATGATGGGGGATGCTATTCATGTGACTAACTCATTCTGGCAGGAAATAGAGGAGTCAAACCTGCAAATCCCAGCGCAAAGAACAACCTGACACAATCCACAGATCTGAGTCACTGAGGCTATGCCTAAACCCAAGTGAAGCAAAAGCAATTGCCTGGTTAGTTCAAAATGAGTGCTTTCTATTTCCTTAGGAGACTAACAAACCTCCTAAGCACCACATTAAATAGACAAGACACTTGTAATCGTTAGGCAAATGTTCTTAGTTTCGAGAAACTGGAGAACTTTTTTATAAAGTTCATCCCTTTGAGACACAGAACATTATTCTTGAATTGAGTATGCCTTAAAAGAGGGACTAACTGGCCTCTCCAGGTGTCTTCTAGATCCACACGTCTTTAATTTATCCATGGACAAACATAATATTGTAGCAGAATTGAAGGAGTGTAGCTCTAAGTCTTGGTCCTGCTTTATGAGTCATCATCCAGCTGCCTTTATACTGTGGATCTGGGAGGCACAGTTGTACAAATTCACTGTCACTGGAAGACTGAGGTTTGTTCCTGTCTGGAAGTTTGTTCAAGCGTGAGTCCACTGATTGAGGCAGTGATTGTGGTCTGCCAAGGGTGCTGTGTAAAAAGGAAGTCGTTTCTTCCAACAGCCTTGTTTGTGTTTTCAAAACTGTTTCAGTTTATGTTCTGTTTCCATTCCCATGCTCAGCCCTCCCAAAGTAAACAGATGACAAGTAGTGGTGGTGGGATAGTGGTAAGGCAGGGGTGGGGATGGAGGTGGAGGAAGGAAAGAGATGTCCCCAGGGCAAGAGGATTTTCAAAAAACCCAAATGTAATTTGGAAATAAACTCAAGTGCCAAAAACCAGATGGGATTTATAGCCTCAAGATCAACCCAATCTATAGGCACAAATACAGACTCCTAGAAATTCCATTTACTTATTCTAAAATGACCAAACACTCCAGAACATTCTTATACTAAACTGCAGCTAAACTGGTGGCTGAAGATGAATCTTTGACATAGCAGTAGGTATACCTCTTTCTTCCATTCATCCCACCCATCCACTTCTGCTAGTCCAGAAAACTCATTCCTTTCTCAGACTTTCTAGAAGAATAGACCATGAACTCCCTTAATTCCAACTATGGCACTACAAATTCTGAAAGTTTAAAAAAAAAAAAAAGCTAAGAGTAGAAAAGAAAAAAAAAAAGGAAACAAATCCATTGAGAAAATAAACTTCCAAAATTTTAACTAATTCTGAAAAATAAGCCAACATTTAGAATTTTCTTTCTTTCCAAGTCTACTTCCAAGACCTTAGCTGACCTCACTTGGATTAGAAAGTTCTCTTTCTGCAAATGAAACTAATTGTAAACCTTGATTCAGTAGCACTGGAACTGACAAAAATCTTCCTTTAATGTACCTGTCTACCAAAATACATACAACTAAAAATAGCAGTAATATGTGGTTCCTCTGTTTAAAGGCAAATAATTCTATTGTATTAAATTATAACTCACATAGAAAGCACTTGTCAAAAATTAGTTGATCATGTATTTCTATGTCAGCAGAATAAAAAGAAAAGACAATTACATAACGTGAGATGACGTAGTTCTTTTGTCCAAGAGTAAAAAAATAACTATATATATATATAGTTATAGTTATACAATTTATATAGTATTACAATGAGCATGTGTTACTTTCATGATTCAGAAAGCATAAATTATTTCCATTTTGGTGGGGGAGAACTATATCTCATTAAACGTGGATTTTGAATATACCAATTTAGAAATCAAAGTTGTGCCAATATAGTACATTTGATTTTAGAAAATAAAACTACCAAAATATATATTTGCCCACCTCCAGGAATTTTCCCAAAAGATCTACTTCCAAAAAAATTGCATGTGAATAAGATTATTCATTGCTGTATATTTATAACTACAAAATATTGGAAAAATCTAAGAGCTCTTACATAGGAGATTGGTTTAATAAACTATGGTAGCCCACAAATTTGATGACCTAGATGAAACAGACCAATTCTTTGAAAGACAAAATCTGCTAAAACCCACACAAGAAGAAATAGATGATCTGACTAGACCTATATCTATTTTAAAAATTGAATCAATAGTTAATGACCCTTTAAAACATCAAGCACCAGGCCTAGATAGCTCACTGGTAAATTCTACGTAAAGAAGGTTTATACCAATTCTCTATTGTAAGCAACAGAGAATCTCTATAGAAGCACATAACATACTTCTAAACTCATTTCATGAGGATAACATTACCCTAATACCAAAACTAGATAAAGATATTATGAGAAAAGAAAGTTAAAGACCAATATCTCACATGAACATAGATTCAAAAACCCGCAACAAAATATTAGCAAATTGAATCCAACAATGTATGAAAATAATTGTACTCTATGACCAAGTGGGATTTATCCCAGGTATGCAAGATTAGTTAAACATTTGGAAAACAGTTAATGTAATCCATCACACCAAAAGGCTAAAAAAGGGAATATTAATAATCATGTCAATGAATAGGTATTAATAGAAAAAAGAACTGGAATAGACTAGGAAAAAAGCATTTGACAAAATCCAATATGATGAATAACTCTCAGTAAACTAGAAACAGAGAAGAACTTCCTAAACTTGGTAAAGAATATCTACAGAAAAGCTACCACTAACATCATATATAATGGTGAGAAACTCAAAACTTCCCCACTAAGGTCAAGTACAAGGCAATGATGTCCCCTCCCCCCTCCCTTTTCCAACACCACACTGGAAGTTCTACCTAATGTAATAAGGCAGGAAAAAGAAATCAAGTGTATACAAATTGGGAAGGAAGAAATAAAACTGTGCTGGTTCACAGATACTTTGATTGGCTATGTAGAACATCCAAGAGAATTAACAAAACAACTCTTGGAACTACTAAATGATTACAGTAAAGTTGCAAGATACAAGATTAATTTGCAAAAGTCAATCACTTTTGGAGGGCAGGGGCAGCAAAGCAAAGTTTATTGAGCAATAAACAAAGTGATAGGACAAAGATTCCAAGGAGGGAAGGGACCAGGAGGAGTTGCCGCCAGAGTTTTCTACATCTAGTGGTTTTTATAGGCTTGTTGGCAGACTGTTTTAAACTGATTAACTCTCCCTGTGCCTGTCATCCAATCAGATTTTTGTCACGTGAGGGCTTCCTCCAGGGTGGTGTAAAATCCCTTTGAGGGTGGTTTCCTTTTAGGGCAGGGGGTGGCCTCTTGTCACTGCTTGACTCCCTTCCAAGTTTCCTTCATCATCTGCCACTCTGAAGAAGTAACCCTAACTGCTCTTAGGGAAGAAGGTCGACAATCAATAGTAGCTACTTCCTGCTGGTCAGGGGTGTTGGATGGGGCAGTAGTTAGCATTCCTCTCATCCGGATCCAACAAGGGGTCCCCTGTAGATGTCTGGTTTTACTTCCACATGAGGCTCAATCTGAATTACCACCATTTGGAGTTTGATGACCTTTATTGGTTAGTTGTCCTTAATGATGGTGGATATCCCAGACAAGCCACCATAAATGTTGCAGGATTTTTTTCCCCATTGGTGCCTGCAGTTCTTGGTCACACCACTTCAAAGAATGAAGAGGTAGACCAGAGAGAGTGGTGGGCAGCAAAGCAAAGTTTATTGAGCAATAGCAAAGTGATAGTACAAAGCTCCCAAGGAGGGAGGGGACTCGAAGGGGTTGCCCTCAATCACTTTTCTTTATGCCTGCAAAGAACGAGTGGAACTTGAAATTAGAAACACAATACCACTTACATTAGCAACCCCCAAAATGACATACTTAAGTATAAATCTAACAAAATATGTACAAAATCTAAATGAGGAAAACTATAAAAGTGGGGGATAAAACAAAGAATTAAATAAAGGAGAAATATTCCATGTTCATGAATAGGAGAATTCAATACTGTTAGGATATTAGTTCTTCTACTTGTTCTATAGATTCAGTGAAATCTCAGTCAAAATCCCAGAAAATCTTTTATGGATATCAACAAACTGATTCTAAGTTTATAGAGAAGCAAAGTCTCAGAAGAGCCAATATGATATTGAAAGAGAAGAACAGAGTTGGACGTTTGTTGCTATCTAACTTCAAGACTTACTGTAAAACTGAAGTAATCAAGACAGAGTGGTATTGGTGAAAGAATAGATCAATGAAACAGAACAAAGAGCCCAGAAATAGACCCACATAAATATATTCAGCTGATCTTTGAAAAAGGAGAAAAGGCTATACAATGGGCAAAGATAGTCTTTTCAATAAATAGTCCTGGAACAAGTGGACATCCACATGCAGAAATATCAATCTACACAGACCTTATACCCTTTACAAAAGACTAACTCTAAATAGATCGTTTACCTAAAAATGTAAAACTATAAAACTCTTAGAAGGTAACATAGGAGAAAATTTAGATGATCTTGAATTTGGTGATGACTTAGATACAACATGAAAGTCACAATCCATAAAAGAATTGATTAATAAGCTGGACTTCACTACTGCTCTACAAAAGACAGCACCAAGAGAATTAGAAAACAGGCCACAGACTAGGAGAAAATATTTGCAAAAGATACATCTGATAAAGGACACTTACTCAAAATATACAAAGAACACTTAAAACTTAACAATAAGAAAACAATCTGATTAAAATATAGGTTGAAGACCTTACCAGACATTACACCAAAGAACATAGCAAATAAGCATGTGAAGGTTCTCCACATCGTATATAATCTGAGAAATACAAATTGAAATAATAATGAAATACAACTACATACTTATTGAAATGGCCAAAATCCAGAACACTGACAACACCAAATGCTAGTAAGGATGGGGAGCAACAGGAACTTTCATTTTTGTTGTGGGAACGCAAAATGGTAGAGGCACTTCGGAAGACAGTTTGGCAGTTTCTTACAAAACTAAAGATGGGTGCCTGGGTGGCTCAGTGAGTTAAGTGTCAGTCTTAGGCTCAGGTCATGATCTCAGGGTCCTGGGATCAAGCCCTGTGTTGAGCTCCCCATTCGATGGGGAGTCTGCTTCTCCCTCCCACTCTGCTCCCCACTTTCATGCTCTCTCTCAAATAAATAAATAAATACAATCTTAAAAAAAAAAAAAAAAAAAACTAAACATAGTCTTACCATATCATCCAACAATAATGCTCTTTGGTATTTACCCAAAGGAACTGAAAACCCAGGCCCACACAAAAACCTATATACGGAGGTTATAGCAGTTTTATTCATAATTGCCCAAGCAGAAAAGCAAAAAAGCTATCTTTCGTAGGTGAATGAATAGATTGAGTATATCCAGGCAATGGAATCATGGTTTTTTGTACACATAGTTGTAAATATGAGTAGAGACACAAATAGAGAGATCCTAGACAAGAAGATGTAGATAGAGATTGTACTTTTGTTGACTAAAGGGACATAGATTCCAGAAGTAATTATAGCACCAGTGCCCGCTAAATGGAATCAGGGCTCCTTGGAGAAATGGTTGATTTCAGAGTTAGTACAGAGAAAGTATAAGATGAGCCTAAACATTTTTTTATATCAGAAAGTAAGAAAGTGCCCTAAAAATGATGAGGATATGTCAAAAGACCCCAGTGTACTTAGAAGAGTTCCCATAGGCAAAATCTGGGGCAATTTGAGTACCAAAATAAGTAACAATTATAGTGTATTTTAATTCATTGGAATAAAAAGAATTAGTGAGTTTATACAAATAACAAATAATGAACAAATAAACACATAAAGGAAAACTTTTCCTTACAGTAAAATGCTAATAAATGTAGGAGGAGTAATGGCAGTTTAAGAAATCACCTTTCTGCAATTATCAGTTATCATAAAAATTTAATCAGCAAGAATTATTAATGTAGTTAGGGGCACTTGGGTGGTTCAGTCAGTTAAGCATCTGCCTTTGGCTCAGCTCATGATTCAGGGGTCCTGGGATCAAGCCCTGCATGGGGTTCCCTGTTCAGTGGGGAGTCTGCTTCTCCCTCTCCCTGCCCTTCCCCTTGCTTGTGCTCTCTGTCAATAAATGAATTAAATCTTAGAAGAATTATTAATGCATACTAAAGACAGTGGGTGATTTAATGAAAACCAGGGAGTTTATAGGGTCTCAAGTATCCCACACAGATAACTTACAAATTATAAATGGGAAAATACTATCTTTACAGAAGGGAAGCCGGGTGAACACCAACCTAACCAACTGATCAAATTTGGCATAAGTAACCATGGCATAATTGAACATCATGTACTTCCTGATACGAAGCTGAGAACACACCATGACCGATATCGTGTTCCTGCCAAAAATATAAAAACATCGATCTGATTACAAGGAAATGTCAGAAAACCCAATTTGAGGGACAGTCTACAAAAGAAATGACCTGGACTCATCAGAAATGTCAACATTATTTGGTAAAGGCTGAGGAACAGTTGTACATTATAAGAAACCAAAGTGGACAGAAAACAATGCAATGAACAATTCTGTTTGGGATTGCCAAAAATATTATATAGGTTATCACAGAAAATATGAGAAAACTTGAATTAGACCTATAAATTAAATAGTGTGATTCACCAACATTAAGCCCTCCAGCTACCGCTGTATTAGTTTAATGTCCTTGATCTTAGGAAATACACATTTAAGTTTCAGGGGGCAATGGGTGTGAGGTCTAGCATGTACTCTCAAAGTTCAGGGGAAAAAATGAGGAAATTAACAATTGGTAAAGCTGGGTGAAGGTTATATAAGAGTTCTTTATACCATTCTTGCAATCTTTCTATATCTTGGAAATTCTTTCTAAATAAATATTTTTTAATTTAATTTTTTCAATGTTCCAAGATTCATTATTTATGCACCACAATTTTTCAAATGCAACTAACATTATTGTCTATATTTTCAGATTTTTAAAAAATAAAACGAGCTCATTGTAAAAAAGAAAGTGACTATATAAAGTTGTAAAGTAGCAATTTCAAGACAAGGATAATTCCGTGTTTGCCAAATAACTGGTGTCCTTCCCTCAAAATGATTTCATACTTATGTATTTTTTTAATAGGATAATGATTATACAAAAGGAAGGTATAGTATCACACAACCTCTACACAAGAAAAAGTAATTTTAATTTTTCTCTGACTGAAATTTGTATTTCTATGTTGTACGCCCATTTGACCTGATAATAGAAAACAACTTAGTTACCTTCAGAGAAATTCAGAAGCAATGAGGACATTCAGAGTTAAATTCAGTTCAGGGGTGTAACCATCCTCCATTTGTCTCCTTATGGTGGAGTCTAAATTCAGGTGATCTTATCTAATTTCCAGGTTATGACGGTGCAGAGGAACATGAATTGGAGGAATTCTGTTTATATTCAGGGTATTGTTTCTGCCATGTAACTGGAAATGGTTTTCCATTTGTGTGTACAGTTTTCACTGCATGCATTTTTAAACTAAATCTTACAAGTGGAGAAAATATCTAAAAAAAACACAAAAAACAAAAACCCAGTGGCATTTAAACTAACATTTCATTAGTTGTAATTAATGGCCACATTTCATTTGATCTCCTAAGAGAAATAGTTTATTTTTTTTAAGCCATGACTTTTTTTTTTTTTTTTTTTTAATGTCACAGGATTTTTCATCACTAGCAAAGCCTTTGTCCCCTGGATCAACTGGTCTTTATATCAGAGAATCATTTGGAACATTGCTAGTCTAGCTACCCAAAAATCTGATCAATGGTATTGTCCCTCAGAAAGTATAGGATCTCCTTGATTAATAAGTTTTGAAAAATGATAAATAGACACAAAGTGACTTTTTAAAATTTTAGACAATGCCATAGGTCACAAAACTAAAAATATATCTCCCTCTCTCTTTACCATTAATTCCTACCTCTCCCCACCCCAGCAATATTATATAAATCAGGCATTGACAAAGGATAGCCCATCCATGGTTTGTTTCTTGATAAAATTTATTGTAGCCAAATCTAGCCCTCCATGTTGGTTTGCTTGTTTTTTTTTTGTAAATAAAGTTTTATTTGAACACAGCCACTCTAATTTCTTTTACATATTATCTATGACTACTTCCTTGATGTAATGGCAGAGCTAAGTAGTTGCAATAGGGACTGTATGGCCCAAGGCAATTTATCATCTGGCTCCTAAAACACAATAGCGTGCTATTTTACCTACTTCTCTGTTTAACAATAGACAAACTTTCACTATATAGGTCTACTTCTTTCTTCACAGTATTGGAATAGCATTCCATCCCATTCTTTGTTTAAACAAATTCCATAATTTGTTCAACCAGCCTTTTAGGTTGTTTTCTGGTCTTTTCTACTGTAAAGATTTGTTGACAGTTATTATAAGTGAAATTACTGAATGAGATAATGTGCTTCTTTTAATAAATATTGTCTAATTGTCAATGTAACAGTTCTCGGTATAATGTTCACCAAAGTGACACTTCTCTTGGTCTCCCTTCTGTTTAGCTAATGCTGGGCATGAAAATATAGCTCAAGATTATAAATATAATAAGGCAGGTCTCACACAGCACAATCTCTGTGCAAAAAAAACATGTGACTTACAAAATAAAATTCACAATTATAGAGATGAAAAAGCAAGAAGGAAATAATGAAATTATGCCACATGGCTTTTTAAGGAGTTAAGGAAAATTGAAAACTTTATTTTGTGATTGTTTAACAGGGAAGAATCATTTACGTTCTGCCAGAAATCATTCATATATTAAGTTAAATAACGGTTTCAAATGTGGGTAAATATGTCTTTAGTTGCAAAATTTCAGAGACAGGCTGTAATTTTTCCTGGTAAAAGTCCAGTCCAGTAAGAAGTTCCACATCGCGGACCCGAGCAATGTGGGCTTGCCATCTTTCTTCAATCCAAACAGCTTCTGGCTTATATTCCTGTGAAAGAGAAACAAAAGACTGTTTTTCACAGGGCATTATTTTTCATTAACAGAAAGACCTTTTATGATTTAGAAGTTTGCCTTTTTCCTGGGATTTTTATTGCCTTAAATCTTCACTTGATATACCTACATTTTGTTGTTTTCAAAAATATAAGGAAAACAAAAGTACGAAGTACATTAAAACAAATACCACCAGAAAGTCATAAAGTTTAGCTATTTTAATATTTACTTTATGGAAAAGAAATAAGATCTTACAGATGAAGCTAAATTCCCGATGTTCTTCTACTCAGCACTGAGCATTATCACGAGTTCACATGAATCCGGTCTGTGTTTTTAAACCTGCTGCACATCAGTATACAATACATAGCACTGACTTACGAGTTTCCAAATTTATATAAGTGATATTACAAGTGGCATTCTATAGTTACTTTCTCAATCAGTACGTTTGCAGTATATCCAAAGTGATATATCTAGAGCTAGTTAAATCTTTTGTTTTTAGCTGTGGTTTGTGGTAGCAGTTTGGTTTTTTTTTCCCCACTGCCATATTGATAGTATTTTTGTCATTATAAATAATACTGTAATGAACAACTTGGCACATGCCTCCTGTATTTGAGAATATGACTTTCTAAGATCTACACATGCGCTTGCTGGATCATAGAGTACATGCAACTTTAATTTTACCAGGTATCAAACCTTGCACTCCTCAAGGTGCTCATAGCAATTTACACTTGGCATTGGCAGTGGAAGATAATAACTGTTTCCCCACATCCTTGCCAAATCAGTGTGAAAGGTTCCATCTCTGTTTGATTTTATTACCCTGAGTACCATTATAGCTGAGCATCTTTTCAGACATTTCTTGGCCATCTGATTTCTTTTTAATTGCTTTGTTTTTTTTTTTTAAGATTTTTATTTATTTATTTGACAGACCACAAGTAGGCAGAGAGGCAGGCAGAGAGAGAGAGGAGGAAGCAGGCTCCCCACTGAGCAGAGAGGCTGGGGCTCGATCCCAGGACCCTGGGACCATGACCTGAGCCGAAGGCAGAGGCTTTAACCCACTGAGCCACCCAGGTGCTCCGGCCATCTGATTTTTAATAGGTGTTTTACTATATAAAAATCAATTCAATCATTTAGAGCCATGGATTTCTACATAATCTTTTATTTTTTATATAACAGTTTTCTGATATTCATATGGTCTTGTTAATTTTCATTTCCATTTTTTTAAAAGGAAGCAAATTTGAAAGTTTAATTAGAAGAGTGTGTTCTGGTAACTGTCATTTGATTTATGATGTTCTATATTCTGGCTAACTGAACATAAAAAAAAAAAAACTGTCATTTGACTTCAGTGTGGTAGTTAGCTTGTTTTTTAAATATGCAGGCTTAAAATAGGAAGCTATTATTTGAGCTAGAGGAAGTGTAAGAGGGAACTACGTCTTGTCTCTAACCCCCTAAGTACCCCTAACCTCCTAAGGGCTAATGATGCATGTTAATTTTTTAAAATAAATAAAATTTTAAAATAAATAAACACTGTATTAATTTGAGCTCAGATAGCCAATGGGAATCTAATTGATTAATTCGTTTTTCCCTGCCTTTACCAGTTTCCATTTCAGCAGCATTTAATGTTTCTTATCATGTTTTTCACAAAGTTCTCTCCCACTTGATTTATATTGCTCTGCTCTCTCATGACTTCCTTGGTGTCTTGCCAACTAAACATTTACTCAACTCAAAAGGTCTATTCTCTTTTGAAATTGCAATTCAATGAACCTAATAAAGCACAACACATAACTCTATTTCGGCAGGGGGACTACTCGGTACAGGGTAAGGTCACCTGCACCGACCAGTGTGAACAGAAGCTACCCATAGACAATGTACGAGCGCATTCCATCGGAACAGCAGCCTTGCATCCATGCTGTTCTTAAGAGCTGTATTTAAATACCATCAACCCTTGGACAACTTGGGCTTGCACTGTGAGGATCCATGTAGATGCAGATTTGTTTCAGTAAATACAGTACAGAACTGCAAAGGTCTTTCCCTTATGATTTTCTTAAAAACAACTTCACTTCTCTAGCTTACTTCATTGTAAGAATGCAGTACATGATACAGAGAAAGTAAGTGCTTACCAGCTGTTTATGGTATTGTCAGGCTTTCAGTCGATAGTAGGCTATTGGTAGTTTGGTTTCGAGGGGGTGAAAAGTTATACATGGATTTGCAGTTGTGTGGCGGACAGCACTTCTAACCCCCATATCATTCAAGAGTCAACTGTGTATGTGTTACAACTATTAGATGCCCCTAAAATATTACTCGCTTTGTTAGGTTTTTGAGGCAATATCAGTTTCAGTATTTTTCCACTCTAACTACTTCCTTATTTTCTCCCCTTAACCACATACAGTCTGATTATTGCTGCTACCACACTAATGGAATCGCTTTGGCAAGGATAACTTGAGTGGATTTTTTTTTTTTTTTAAGATCCTTCACTTATTTGGTCACTCCACGCTTCTAAAATTTCCTTTTTTCTAACTTCTTACTTGTTCATTGACACTTTGTTTCCTCAACTGCTTCTGATGTTTTCTATTCTGGAACTATAGACATTTTCCTCAGTTTGATCTTTGGATCTCTTCTTTCCACTTTCTTCCCTTTGGCAACTTTATTTCACTCCCATAATTTAATACCAAATCTGTCTCCACAGTTCTGGTTTCTCTTCCAAGTTCCATACCTGTATTTTCCAGTATCTTCTGAACAAGCCACAGTAATAATTGCCACTTGGACTCATGACAACATACTCTTTTATCTGGCAGGAATTTAACTATATAAAGTTGAGAGTAAAAAAAGAGAAGTGAAAAGAAGGACAGAAAACATGGAAAAATAGGGAAGGAAGAAAATAAATAAGGCTATATGAATCTAGTCTCCTGGAACAAGTGTGAGGTAAGAGTTGTGAATCTATCATTTCTAAACTGGTGTCAGTTTCTTCAGATCTCTTACAGTGGGGGTACCTCCCGCACTGAGTGGTTAGAATATTTGAAAGTGCAGTTTCCATATAGCATTCCCCTTAAAACAAGCCAACTATTTCACTGAGTGCTCAAGACACGATTACCTTTCCTAATGCTAAGGGAAATACTGACTGATTCAGACTTTTTTAGGTATAGTTTTATATGTACTGTACTTATTGGGTGATCTGATTAAAGAGGATTTTACTTGTATACAATCTCATTTTATATTGACTGTAGAATGTGTAACTAAAAGATGTGACTTCTTTAAAATGGCCACCATTTGCTTACTATGTATTGAGAATTCTTGGGGTTTTATATGAAATAACTTTTCTAATGCTCACAGCAATTTTATAAGGGAAGGTGAATTTTTGTTTTCAACTGAGGAGATTGACTTTCAGTTATTTACCCAAAGAGGCAATGTCAATAACTGAACACAGGGTGTGCAACTCCAAAATCCATGTGTTTAAGATCTATTCTATACTGCTTCTCATACATCTTCCCAGGTATTCAACTGGTTTCTGAGTTTGAAGACCACCAAGAGCAAATCCATCCTTCCCAAAAGTTGATTATCTCATAAATTTCCTAGTCAGTCATGCCTAAATTTTCAGTTACATTTGACCCTTTCTCATCTTGCCTCTCCCTTCCCTCTTGTCTAACTGATAGCCACATCTTATCCACAATCACCCTCATAATCATAGCATGGTTTAAGTTTGCTTTACACTCATCATATTTTGATGTCTCCTAATTACCTTTATAAATTTACTATAGTGCAAATTCCTTGAAATCTTAGATAATGTCCAATTCAGTAGTGTTGGTATCTTCTTCAATGGAGATGATACCCTAGTAATTTTGAGATCATCTTTACTTTGGATGTCTGAGGCTTCACACCATTTGTACCTTACCTTGAAGCCTAAGTAGAATTTTTAGCAGATGGAAAAGAAGGGCATACTAGGAAAGAAAAACATGAGCAATGATGTTGAGGAGGGAAACTCAAGATGCATCAAATAGTTTCAAGGACTTCTACAGGCCCACAACTTGGGTTTATAAGGCCAATTGAAGGTAAATTGTGAAGAGCCTTAAGTAAAAGCTAGAAGGTTTTTGTTTGCTTCTTTTTATTTTTCATTCAGGGTAGACAAAGTTTTGGGATGAGAAAGCATGTCATAATAAAAATCTGAAGTTTAAGCTAAGTTGGTATACAGAGGTGAAGGGGAGGTAAAAAGAGACAATGAAGCTACTTAGGCTGGTCTGACAAAAGGCAGGAAGAGCCTAGACCAGGGGTAGTTAATAGTTTCTTCTTTGCATACCCATTTTAATCAATCCATAGTAGCTACCTAGAACCTTCTATAAAGTACTACTTAATTCTGATTCAGTGGTAACTAGCACCACGGTGAATTAGTCACCACTTCTGCCATTGGAAGCATACATGAAGAATGATGGCTTATCCTTTTTTGGAAATACTTGCCCGCTCTAGGACTCTGAGAGAGCCACTGCTTAGCCTCTAACCTTTGCCCTCCATCTTTAGTCACTGAAAGACCATTCAAACATTCAAGTTCAAATCCTACCTTCAAGACCCAGTTAGAACGTCACCTTCCCTACTAAGAAATATTTCTCCTTTGAAATCCTACAGCAACTGTATCTGTCCCTCTTCATGCCACTTATCTCTTCTTTCTTCTATTGTACTAGGCATCTAAGGACTAGACTGTGAGCCGCTTTTGACAGAATTCATGTCTACTTTATCAGTGTATCTCCCATAATACATAGTATGGTGAAGGCAGTTATGTGTTGAACACCTGAAAGAATAGAGATGAATTCCAATCTGACCTAGAACCTAAGCTTTAATTTCCAGTCTCTACTAGCCTGTGGGATTTTCCATGTGAACACCCATTTCTGCAAAGGACATGCCTAAACTTAACTATCTTATCTACCTGCCAAAATAATTCTCATTCCTAACTTCCCTCTCTCCATTTTTTTCCTAATTACCTACATTTAAAATCTCTGATTCATCTTCAAGTCTCCCTTTTTCTTTGGCTCTTTTCTTTGGCTTTTTTTGCATCCAGTTACCAAATCTTTTCTCCTTTGAAAGTTCTTCTCAGTCCTCTCAATTTGTTCAGATTCTGCCCATTTTCAGGGCCGAACCTTATTCTCTCCTCATTTTAGATAACCCCCCTTTATAGATTATTCTAGTCAAATGTGTTTCAATCGTTGTATTACTTAGCCATTAGCCCAACTTTAGATTTAGCAATTAAAGCAACTTTGTGACATCTCATTTTTTAAATAATTTTTATATTATCAACTCACCCATTTATGTGTTTATATTTCATTTATCCTTATTTATACTTCATTTATATATCTCATTTATATGTCAAAGTTATATATGAACTCCTTGAGGGCAGAGACAATGTATTCTTCATTGGTGCATTCTAAAAACTTTTTTCCCAGTACTACGCACTTAATAGGTACTCAATATATTTGTTGAATAACTAATAAAACCCAATTACAAGAATACATATTTTTCCTATAAAAATTTATGCAAGTTTAAGTAACCATTTACACACAATTTTCCTTGATCCATAAAGATGTTGAAGTAGACTAACACACGATGTTTTAAAAAAGTGTTATTTTAACTCATTGTCTGTGCATATGTAATTGATTTCAGACCTCATGTTTCCAGCTGATAAAGTTTTTATATTTACATATTCATTCAGGAAACATTAATTGAGTGCCAACATTGACGTAGCACCATCAAGCTTCTGTGTTAAGAGGTAAAATATTAATAAGATACCACCCCTTTCCTTATGAGTGAGTGTGAATAAAACGTATATGTGTAAAATACGTGAGATACTCATATAAACACATGTTCATGTAGGCACATACATATTTAAATTTACATCAATTACATAAAGATCAGTAGTCTAAGGAAAAGTGTAAAAATGAGGTAATTTAGTACAACTCTACCCATGAAACAACTAAAAAAATATGTTGTAGTCAAAGCCACTTTTATGAAAGCTTGGAGAAGCTCATTTTTCACAGGTCCTGAGGACTCTGCGAGCATACTTACTGGGCAGCTTTCCACGTTGGTAGGTCGGTGAGGGATAATAAAGGGTAGGACATCCAGCCCCCCAGGGCAGGCATCAGGGGTGTGGCTCTGATTTTTGCAACTGGTCAGCACCACAAAGTAGTGTGTTGGGATGGGAACGCTAGTGTTGCCTACATATCTAAAAACACAATTGAAAAGATTTTGTGTTATTATATTTTTGCTTCTGAAACTTATGTCATTATACATTTTTTTTAAAAGACATGCTAAAGTAAAAATACAGTCAAAGAAAGTAAATGAACAGAAAGTACAAAATCTCATCACATATTTCTACACTTCCATGAGCCAGAACAGAACTTTCTAGAAGTCTAAATTTGGTCATCATAAAACATTACAGGAAAATATGAGAATACAAAGAAAAGGAGACCATGATATTATGCCTCTTGTGTTTCCTAGTTTTGTTAACTTTATATTTCATAGTGACAATTTGCAATAGTATAGCAGGGACTGGAAACAAAGAACCCCCAGTTCCAACTCTAGCTGAACACTTCTGCTAGATGTCTGAGTGGGTGCTAATCCTCTCACATTCTATGACTTGGTAAGTTTCCTCAACTTGAACATGGAGGTGACCTCTACAACCAACTTCACAGGGTGGACATGGGGATAAACCCATGTAACTGATATGACAGTCCTTTGTTTCGTTTTAGATAATGAACATGAAAGTGCTTTTAAAAGTTTTAAGTGCAAAATAAAGGTAGGCTGAGTCCAGTAAAAGAAATATGACTGCTGTAAGTAGTGATACTACTGTGAATTTAGGATTTCTACATGAACTCAGATGGTTTGTATCCTGGCTTTCCCATTTATTCGCTGTGGAACATAGACCAGATACTGAACCTCTCTGTACCTCAGTTTCTCCATCTCTATATGGGGGCTAACAAAATCTAATATAGGAATGTTTTGTGGACTAAATGAAATGTACGTGTTTAGAAAGTACTTAGCATGTAGTAAGGTGTTATCAAAGTGTTTGCTGGAATTATTAAATGGTGAAATATAGGATTAATAAGCACTGAAATAAGGACAAGACAAATGAAATGGGAAAAGGCCACACACTGAGTTGTCATAAATGTTACTCCATCAAAAGGTGTAGGTAGACACTGTTGCTTTACACAGTCTAGGCTCAGATAGCACAGCTGTTTAGTTTGGCCCTTCATACACTTTGATAATAAAGAGAAATCATGAGTAAAACTAAACCTCTCTATTCCTGTGTGCTGCATTTGAAGTAATTCTTAGCAACGTATTATGCCCAGGTTTAGTACAAAGATATACAGGTTAATAAGACGGGTTTCTAGGGGAAGCCTCTACCCTCCCCTGGGAGATATAGTATGAATCAACCACTATTGGTCCATATTGTGAATCCTAACTACTTGATTTTCTTAAATTAATTGCTGGACAGACTCTATATTTATTGATAGCACAGTTGAGTCTTTATCTCTTTAACCTTTACAAAATCACATTTTCCCTGTGCCCATTTGTTTAGAAATTTTCTAAATATACATTTTGTTGAGCTTTTCCTCAACATTTTTCCTTTGCCCACCAGTGTAAATTTTTGCCATATAAAATTTTTGCAATGTATTTAGACTAGCTGAACATAGTCAATGATAACAACTCTATGTAAATACATTGTGTAATATTTAGAATACTAAGCTTTTATTTAGAGTACTGAGGTTTCCCCCTCTTGATACCCTATTGCTAAATCAAAAAGCCCATGTGTTTTCAAATTACTTACTCTGTAATTTCATCTGGAGCATCAAAATGACCATCATAATTATAATCAAATACTGGCCCACTAACTACATTTACTCCATTTCTTTCCATGGCATGTTTCACAAGAAGAACACGGTGGAAGTAATCCCACATTTCTAAAAATAATAGAATAAGATGTTAAAAATATCTACCTTTGCTGAACATGGAAATATTTTCTGTTATAGAGAGATACATTTAAATAGTGTCAAATTCTGCTTCAATAATTGTCAGGGGTGATTTGGTAAATTCTGCAAAATAGTCCATGTAACAAAAATAAATAAAAGTCACACTGATGGTACTTCCTGTTGCTGATGCAGTTGCAGACTTAACATTACAGTAACAAATGTTTCCAAATTCCTTCCTAGTGTTGAGGTGCTTTTGGGACAGTGATACAAATTATGGTCAGAACATACATACTGCTTTATTATGATTCCAGGGACAAACACCTTTCACTCACTTATGGTAAAGGTCAGTAAAAAATTTTTGTGCGTGTGAAGAGCCATTTAGAACTAAATTAGGATTAAAAACAAATTACTTAAGTTCTAACCACAAGGCACCCAAAGTTGAAGTTGAAAAAAAAATCTATGTCAGAAATCCTTCCTAACTCTAAATTCAAAGCATTAAAACATAATGGCTCAATATCAGAGACAAACTGGAAAAAAAAAAAAAGATGTGTTTCGTTTATAAGTTCCTAAAGTCACTTAGATATTTTTAGATTAATCATCTAAATGTATACTTACGTTTAAAGGCTTTATACATGGGGACAAAATTACTTGTGATTAAAGCATCATATTGACTATCCAAAGTTCTATTGTTTTCTGCAAAATAAATGGATTCGATTAACTCTAGCCAGAAGAGAAAATATAACATACTACATAATAAGCAAAATACTATTACATACTAATGAAAATTTATTAGCAGTCAATACACAGGGATACTGAGTACCCTCCAGTAGAGGTTAACAATGCTGGCCGTTTTATGCATTTGATACCTGTAGGTTGAATGGTGACCCTCAAAAAGATATGTCCAAAGCCTAACCACACTGTACCTGTGAATGTGATACATAGGAAAATTGGGTCTTTGCAGACATAATTGAATTAAAGTTCTCAAGAAGAGATTATCCTGGATTTAGAGTAGGCTTGTGTTCTTATAAAGAGAGAGGAGGTTCAGAAGAGGAGAGATTCAGGGGAGAAGTCACTGTGAAGACCGAGACAAAGACTGGAGTGATGTAGCCATAAGCCAAGTGATGCCGGGAGCTCCCAGAAGCTGAAGAGGTAAAGAAGGATTCTCCCCTAATTCTCTCCTTCAAAGGGAGCATGGCCCCACCAATATCTTGATATTGAACTTCTGGTCTCTACCTCTGTGAGATAATACATTTCTATTGTTCTAAGCCACCAGGCTTGTGGTAATCTGTTCCAACAGCCCTAGAAACAAGCACTGAACCAGGATGAATGCATAGTTATTGAATGTGCACAAAATAATAATGCTGGTATAAATAACTCTTCCAAAATCAAATTTCCCTAAGGAATTGAGTTTTAACTCGATGAAGACTGCTGACGACACCACACACGACTGGTTTGAAGGACTCCTGGATGTGCAGTCTAGCATAGTGAGTGTGCGTATGTGTGCTAGAGACCCGGGGTGGAAACCCAGCTCCATGGCCCACCAGCTGACCCACTCGAACAAAGGGCTCTGTCCCTCTGTGCTTCATTGTCTCATGACATCTAGATCATGGAAATATTGTGAGGATTAAAAAAAGCTGCAAGCCTATAAATGTTTTTTAAAAGGCTTTTTGTATTTAAACTATACTTGGGTATGCTAATATTTAAATGAAAGGCCAATGACTGAGCACCAAAAGGCAAGGAAAAACAAGTTGTTGGGTTTTTTTTTCTTCCTTAAAATTTCACATGCTATTCACAGTCCTCAGAACCCTTAGAAGCTTTTTCTACTTTTTAAATTAAGCCCCGAAAGTTGGGTAGCAATCCATATAGCATTACCTCCTTTTCAGAGAAGAATAAGATTAGCGTATAATGGAATTTCTAACAAACAAATTAGTGGAGAGTTAGCAAAGAGTTTCATTTCGTGCTAAAGATTTTTTGAGACAAGTTGTTTTGTTATTAATTGCATTTTGTTGTCGAGGCAAACATTTACGTATCATCTGATGTCTTACAGCTCAACAGATACAATTTTGTATGTCAATTTAAAAATTATTAATAAAATGTTGCAACTCCTTAAGGTTCATTCTAGTGTCTGCATGAATTCGGGAACTCTGCAAATATTTTAATAAGATACATCAGTTTATTTACCCTAACTCTGTGTTAGGGGCATAAATTAATGTGCTACTTGTTTCATTGGGCCTCCCCCCGCCCCGCTTATGAATCCCTAAATTATAAATCTCTAAATTGACCTCTTAGGTCAGGGCTTCCAGAAAAAATGAAGCCAGATATTAGGAACAAACCCATTCCCAGAAGCGGAAATTGTTGAAAATCTCATGAGTGAGTTCATTAAACTGACATTTGCTGCTGCATAGGGAAGAGATGAGAGTTTAGAAAAACGACACTGGCTTTCGCATGTTCTCAAGAGAGACGCTTTCTTGAAAACAAAAACGGAAAACCTACAAACAACAAATGCAGAGTTCGTCCAGCTGCTTAACCCATGGTGTGTAATGGTTGGGTACAAGCACGCTCCGTGTGCGACAGACCCAAATTCCAGCCTGATTTCTCGCCACAGGCCAAGCGGCGTGCTCCATGCAGGCCTTCGCTTGGGTAGCAGCCAGAAAAAATGTTTTTCTAGACGCTTTGCGTCCCTCTCCAAAGAATCTTCAGTTTTAAAATTAAACTTAAACCTGCCGAACTCTCCGAACATCTGGGCCAGATTACAGCTGATGTGCGGTTCGCACTGCAAAATTTATTAGTCTTTATTATAGCTGTTGGGCTGCTTCGGGGCAACCCGCAGCCGCTGGAAAACCTCCTGGGCAGCTAGTTAGCCCAAGCAGGTAGTTTGGGCAAGGAGCGTATGTTTAAGGCACATGCCCACATCCAGCTGATGAGGGCTTTCTAAGTTGCTGCCCTAAAAAAGCGTTCTACTAACCGGGAGGATAGAGGAAGCCGTGGGTGATATTCTCGTCTGCTAAATAGAAGGAACACTTTTGGCTTTCAGAGGGAGCAACCCTGACATCAGCCCGCAGACAGTCTGGGACAGTGGGAGGAAGAGGCGATGTGTCTCCCTGTTGAAAGAGAGAAAAAGAAAAAAAAAAAAGTTACACCCACAGTTGTGGCTAACCCATTGCCTTATATGGTTTGTAACTTCCCTAGAATGTTTTTCATTTAACCTTTTCCTATTTTCTTAGTGAATCAGGTCTACGCAAGCAATGGAAATGGATGTCTTCAGTAATGTTTTCTTCTGTGGTTCCCTTCTGGTTAGGGACACTGGGAGGGCAAATCAAATACATCTTGGAAAGGAATATTTGCAGAATAAAACAGAATTGAGAGCAACCAAATAATGGGAGCTACTACTAAAAAACAAAATTCTTTTGAGGATCTAACTTTTAGGTAGCGATATATACAGTGTACTATAAGTATATATTGAAAATAAAATAAAAATGATTCATTTTTTAAAATACACATACATAACTAAAGATATTATTCTTCAGTTGGGCAATCTGAGATTAATTCAAAGAAGCTACAGTTGTCTGAACTTACTTATGTGCTGACCTAAAAAAAATTGGTAGCTGTGCTTCATTTATCATGTAATATAGGAATATGTTTTTTACAATTTTCTTTGTAACTTTATTTATTTATTTATTTTTACTTAAAGATTTTATTTATTTATTTGTCAGAAAGAGAGCACAAACAGACTGAGCAGCAGGCAGAGGGAGACGCAGGCTCCCTGCTGAGCAAGGAGCCTAATATGGGACTTGATCTCAGGAGTCTGGGATCATGACCTGAGCTGAAGGCAGCTGCTTTAGCAACTGAGCCACCCAGTGGAACTCTATTTATATTTAAAGACTAATACAATAACTTATCCACTCATAGCCATCTTATAAATATGCTGCCAAACCCAAGTGTCTAAGGTAATACAGTATTAAATCATAATATTTCAATTAGCATGTAATCATAAGTAAACATTTTGCTACACATTTCATTTTTTTCAGATTTTGATTCATATATCCACTACTGCCCACAATGTATATTTTTCTTAACAACAAAAAAAGAAGGTTTAGTTAAATTAGGATGTCCTTCCCCTATTCACTGCATTGGGCTAAAAGTGAAAATTAACTGTGGTGTCTAAAATGTATATAGTGATCATTTTATAATATATGCATGTATGAAATCATCACATGGTACACTTCAAGCTTATACAATGTGCCATGCCAATTATAGCTCAATAAAGCTGGAGAAAAAGAAAATGTATATGATCAATTCACAAAGAAAAAGGCAAAAAACACTGTGCACTATATTTATAGGCAGGAGAGCACCATGATGAGGTACAGAACAGGTAGGAGATGAAGAGCGAAGTCTGAGGAAAGCCAACCAGAGAAGGAATTTCCCCAACACACTACACGACTCCAGCTGGAAAACACTATATAGAAGTTGAGTACCCTCCTCAACTAGACTGAGCACATTTGGGGCACCTGGGTGGCTCAGTTTTTAAGCATCTGCTTCAGCTCAGGTCATGATCCCAGGGTCCTGGGATTGAGCCCGCACGAGGCTCCCTGCTCGGCAGGAAGCCTGCTTCTCCCTCTCCCTTTTCCCCTGCTTGTGTTCCCTCTCTCGCTGTCTCGCTCTCTCTGTCAAATAAATAAATAAAATCTTCAGATTGAACACATTTATCTCTGCTCCCTTCCAAAATCCCATTAAAAAAACATTAATGATGAAAACACATCATGAATAATATGAAATTTTCAGAAGCTGGAAGTCAGATCAACACTTGTCTACTACTGTAACATGACTTAGTAGACCAATAAATACTGCCAACCAGAAGCCGTGATTGGGGAAAGCACAAAGAAGTGGATTCCTACTGCCAAAACCCAAGGGTAGAACTCGGAGTCTCCTAAAGATGAATAATGTACATAGGGCCGGGAAGAAGAAGACAGGATGAAAGTCTGTAAAAGAAGTTAGATGGAAAGTTTACTCACTGGAGAGGCTGAACTGGATGGATGTTCAGACTGAAGGACACAACACAGTCCAGAGAGCAGACGTACCATATTGAAAGCAATGGGATTAAAAAAAAAAAATCTATATACTGAATGCCTATATTCAACAGTTAAAATTATAAAAATGGGGACACTAGGTGGCTCAGTCGGTTAAGCATCTGCTTTTGGCTCAGGTCATAATCCCAGGGTCCTGGGATGGAGTCCTGAGTTGGGCTCCTTGCTCAGCAGGGAGCCTGCTTCTCCCTCCGCCCGCCACTCCTCCTGCATGTGCTCTCCCTCTCGCTTTCTGATAAATAAATAAATAAATAAAATCTTTAAAAATAAATAAATTAAAGAATTATTAAAATGTTAAGGAAGGGGGTTGCCTGGGTGGCTCAGTGGGTTAAAACCTCTGCCTTCAGCTCAGGTCATGATCCCAGGGTTCTGGGATCGAGCCCCGCATCGGGTTCTCTGCTCAGCAGGGAGCCTGCTTCCCCTCTCTCTCTGCCTGCCTCTCTGCCTACTTGTGATCTTTGTCTGTCAAGTAAATAAATAAAATCTTTAAAAATAAATAAATAAATAAATAAATAAATAATAAAATGTTAAGGAAGGAAGTGTATTATAATTTTTCATGAGGCTGCAGCTGTAGAAGTTATACTCACGTAACAGTTGGGCAAAAATACTTACTATTTTCTCAAAGGAGTACAGACTTTGAGTTGGGGGACATGGATCACCATGTCTTTAGTGGGAAAGTGCTAAAAAAAGTTATACTTTTTTTGTTTACTGAAAATCTTGTTTCTTACACACCAAACCTGAACCCCTAATATAAGTGCATCGAGACTAGGAAAGACAGGATGTGGCCTCCTTTATAAAGGGGAGATTATGCAATAGGCAGCCCTCTAGAAGGATGGAGGGGAGGTATGATGACGTCATTTCTGAGTCCTGGGCTCCTGAGCAAAGGCACAGCCAACCGTCTCCCCACCTCCACACATAGAAACAGCTTCAAACCTGCTCGCTCTTTAGAGTTCTTCAGAGTTTTTTAAAAGCCAAGGGATAGAAAGTCAGGAAAACAATAAATAGAACTCAGACACTCAGATAAAATCAGAACTCCTTAGCTCTCAAAATTCTTCAAGAGAAGCAGATGATGAGCATACACAGGAAAGAGAGATGCTTTCATTCCTAGTCTGGCGTGGGGTTAAAATAAAACTTGAACAGTGGGTGAAATTATTTTTATTGAAGTTATAGACTCTCTTTACCTATAGGCTGAACATAAAAGCTAACGTTATTTGTTTAAGATAGAATTGTTACCATCTGGTCTTATGGTAAGAATAATAACTATATACTTTTAAAATTATTTTTATGATCCTGGTTTTTTCCTATAGGGAAAAATATTTCTTATAGTTCCCCCCCAAAATGTTTACGATACATAGTAATGTTCCTAGTTTTTTAAAGAATCATAAAACATATGATTGAGCCATAATTTATAGTATTAGCGCTGACAAGCTTTGGAAACAAAAAAGGCTATTCAAAAATCCAATTATATGGGACGTGTATACACATATAGATTGAGAGAGAGGAAACATTTTTCACGTGTGCTCGATTTTCTTCTCTGAAAAAGTGCTTTGATTTACATTAGATTTATAATTTAAAATTTATAAAACACAATCATAATTCTTGCTCTTAATTTCAATTTTTCACCCAGCAACAGAAAGGGCAGTTCACACAGCCCTACTCGATGGGCCCAGAAGCAAAACCCATATACAGTCTAATCAACCCTAATAGTTTTGAAGCTGTTCTTGCAGGACCTTGATTTCAAATCACAGCTACTTCTCCAGAACCCTTTTGTGATAACAATAACAACAACAAAAATTAGAAAACCCACCAAAACCAAAGAAAAACAAAAGCTTCATAAAACTTAAAGGCACAAGCCAATTGGGCCCATGCTCCAAAAAGCGCTTATTTAAAGTCTGATTTTTCAAACACAGGGCTGATTTACAACATTTTTATGTGAATCTCAAAACATCCTTGTATGTAATTTTCTTGAACCACAACATACTAACAGAGTAATTTCTGAATTAGAAAGCAGAAAATTGCTAGAATTCCATCCTGTCTCATGGAAGGAGAAATGCACAAGTAGTTCTGTGGGATCAGTGAAAGGACAGGAACTTTTGGTAACAAAGAAGCTAGTTTTAAAACAATAACAAAAAAGAATTGTACTAAACTCCTGGTCTGGGCCCACTTAAAACCTCTCCGCCTCTGGTTTCCGCCAAAGCTCATATAAATTCAGGAATGCAAGACAGCAGGGGAAAGTATTAAAAACATAAACATTCCCCTTAACTCCACACAATCCCTGCTACCTGAACTTTTCAAAACAGAGAATTGAATAATAACACTGGCCTTGGATCTACTGCCCTTCTCAAAACCAAAAAACAAATAGGAATTATTTTAAGGAATAAGTAAATTCATACTGTTGTTCCACAGTATGTGGAGGAAAGTCACAAACTGAAGATTTCACATAATAGGAAAGCGATGTTGCCATTAACCAGACACATGAACTCAGGTAACTGTTGGTAAAATATTTGCCCACATTGGGAAAAAACATCAGTGCTCTCCTACCAGGCACCACAATTAAACCATTGTCAGCAGTAGAGTTGGTGTTCAGAACACACAAAGCTTCAGTTAATAGTAGGAAAATATGCTTATTTTTCTCCAGAAATCTTGGATTGGAACAAGAATAGTAAGTAAACCAGATACAACCAATCACTTCTTGGCCATAAAAAAAGTGGAGGGTCTCTACCCTTAACAAGAAAAGTAATAGGTTGAAGTTTATCATCTGAGTCTTTGGATCTAAGATATCAAGATTTTCTCAACAAGAATAGCTCCCTGGGGCACCTGGGTGGCTCAGTGGGTTAAGCCTCTGCCTTTAGCTCGGGTCATGATCTCAGGATCCTGGGATCAAACCCCCGCGTCGGGCTCTCTGCTCAGAAGGGAGCTTTCCTTCTCTCTCTGCCTGCCTCTCTGCCTACTTGTGATCTCTCTCCATCAAATAAATAAATCTTAAAAAAAAAAAAAAAAAAAGAACAGCTTCCTGATTATTTATTTACCCTTCTAGTTGAAAGTCCTGCTTTCTCCTTAAGTCTTTAAAAATAATGGTTTGGGATTAATTTAGCCAATGCATTCATTCAGGAAACATTTACTGGGCAGCTCTATTGCGCTGGGATACATTAAGTAGAACCATCCCTGCCCCAAAGGGGTGTTTTGACTGATTTTTGGCAGACTTTGATTTTTGTTTTCATTTCTGTTTCCCTGATTGTGAATGAGGTTCAGCTGCTTGGTGCATAGTCGCTGCCCATTTATTAACTAAGATGTTTGCCATTCTCTTGATTAGTGGAAGAGATTTATTAGCTATTCTGGATCCTAATTACCATTCTGGATACTCATCTCTTGTTTCTTATGTACAATGCAAATACATTGTCTCATCCATAACTTTGTCTTTTTGTCACGTATTATATTAATATAGCCAAATTAGTCAATTTCCTCTGTATTTTTGTTGTTGTTGTTGTTGTTCTTGTGTCCTTCTCTATCCCAAGGCCATCAAGATATCCAGAAAGGAAAATATGGATTTGCTGTTCACATTTAGATCTATCAACCCAACAATTTAATTTTGTATATGGTGTGAAATAGAGATCTATTTTCTTTCTTTTGGTAGCCCAATGTCCCAGGGTCACATATCAAAAGAGAGATTGCCAGACAGTGAAAAAGAAGAGAATTTCAACAGTTGGATTCTCAACTCTAGTCTAAAGAGATATATGACATAGCCCATCCATAACTGTAAGTCTAGCCTGACCTATTAGAGTGCTGCATCCTTCAGGGATGGATTACGTCTTCCTCACACTACGCTCCTTGTGCCCACCATAACACATAGCAGATAGAAAAGTATTTGTTAAACAATCAAATAAATATAAAGCCCTTTATAATCTAGTTAGCCTCACATTCTAGGTGCACCTACCTAGGTGTACTTAGGATAGATGAAATAAATAGTGTGCCTCTATATTTCCTATTGCTTCTCTTGGAAAACTTTTCTACCTGCCTTACCAACTGGTCTGTGAACACCTTTTAATTTCTCCAGGCAAAACACAACGTGTTCTCTTTTGCACCGACATAGCACCTATAAATACGTTTAAGGAATGCCTGGGACCTTGTTTTACAAGATACAGAGCAGTTAACACCCTTTGGGATCTCCACTGAAAATCAAAAGTCAATTCTGAGAATATTTGAGAACTACAAATCTTTTCCATCCTTCAGGGCTCAATGGACACAGGAACTCACTGGTTTCTGTACTGTATAGGAGCTCCAAATGGGCATCTTGAAAGCTTTTCCAAATCCACTGACATATTCCCTATGATAGAGAAGACAGTGTTCCTTGTTCTTCTGCATAACCTTGGGCCTCCCAAATGGCAAATTTAGTTTCTCTGTCACTGTTACTAAAATGAAAAAAAAACAAAAAAAACACAAAAAAACAAAAAAAAACATAAAATAAAAATGTTTGTAAAATTAGCAAATATTTCTATGCATAAAACTATCATCTGGTGTTTTATTATGTGCCAGTCACTCTGATAATTACTTTTCATACTTAACCTCTTAATTCTTGTAATTCTGAGGCAAGTGTTATATTCCATTCTATATATTACAAAACTAGTTTAGGGTTTAGAAAAGTAATCTGGCCAAGGAGCTAACAGCTCACAGGACATATTTGAAGAGATACAACCTCAAAACCAAAAGGACATACTTTGTAACAAAGATGACCTACCTTAATAATTATCATAGGAAAGATTATGCAATTTTAAAGAACAGTATGTCCTAATGTACTTATTTATTTTTATTTGCCTATTATTTCTAAACACCCATCCATTATTGATAGTTTAAAAACCTACAAGGTATTTATGCCATGTAGCAATATGCAACAGATTATAAAAAGATTATCAGCCAACCTAGATATTTACTGAATTCTTACTGTGTGCCAGGCACTATTCTAAGTGCACACATATATTAACTCATTTAATTGTCCCAAAAACTCTATAAAGAAGGTATCCCCATTTTATAAATGATGAAACAGGCTTAGTGAGTTTAACACAAGAATACTTAAAAGATAACAGGTAATAATAATATTGCTGCGGCCAGGCACTATTCTAAATTATTTCCATGGAGTAACTTTTTCAGTCTTTACAACTGCATGAGGTGGGTGCCATTATCATAGATGAGGAGACTGAGACCCAGAGAGGTTAAGTGATTTGGCGCAGTCACACAGACAAGAAGCAATAGAGGTGGGCCATTTGGGCTACTCACATCTAAGAAAAGGAACACGCACAACCATTTCAAGGAATTTGTTGTGTTCTTGGGAGCACTGTAACTACCCCAGGCTTGTGATTGTTATTTAGATCTAGTTTTGTGGGTTTTTTTTTTCTTCCAGTATATTGGCAATATAATCTTTATGTTCAAAAGCCTCTATGAGTTTATCTTAAGGAATCCTGAAAAGGCAATATTGTGTTTTGTTAGGCTTAAACACCAAAGACTTGACATGTTTTCTATTGACTTACTTTCATCTTGAGAGAGATTTAGCATTTGATTCACATGTTCTAGACCAATATCCTGCAAAACAATATGGGGAAGAGAGAAAGTGAAGTCAAAGTGATAAGACATGTTGTAAGGGGATCAGGATTATTTTTGCAGTAATACCCAAATGTTTTACTACTAAGCAAGGAAGCCAGACTAACTTGAGTTTAAATTCCAACTCTGCCACTTGCTCAGAGACGGAGATTCTACTACTGCTTGGGATACTTTGTGTGGGAGTTAACAAAGATAGGATTGATAAGGAGGCAAAGTTATGACCACAGCTAGAATCAACTACTAAATTAGAATGACAACATCTCTGGGTTTCTCAGGCTTTTAATATGAATACAACTCACTTGAGGGGCTTGTTAAAATGCAGATTCTGATTTGTAATCCTGTGCCCAGTGGGGCCCGAGTTGCTGGATCTCTAACCAGCTTTCAAGAGGCAGATGTTACTCCTGTGACCACACTTGAAATAGCAAAGGGCATTCTTTACAAAGAAGAATTTGGAGGTTTGTAGTCAGGTAGATCAAATTTCTGTGACCTTGGACAGTTTATCTAGCTTCTTCTAACTCTTTGTTCCTAAAAGGGAGATGAAAACACCCACATTTTAATGTTTAACATTATTATTATTTTAAATGGTGGTTCCATCCAGGTAAGCTGTAGGTAAGAAACCCACACCCCTACTCTGATCTGATCAAGCTGTGGACTTGATTTTTATTGGGAATCTTGGCTGGACTTTTGTCCTTTAAAGCCTCTTTTGGTCAGCATTTCTCTATATACTTATTGATCTATGTGGCATAATGTTATTTTGAGGATTAGAGAAAAGTCTTTGCTCGCTCCTGGCCATAAGGAGTAACTCTTACCCGAGACAGCAGGTACTTATTTAACTCTACAACATTTTTAACCTGGCATCAAATGCACCTTGACATTGGTTTTAACTTGATCGACTCCTAATAACAGGCCTCCAATTCTATCCTGAAATCCCAGCCCCCATCCCTGTGCTCTGGTTCTCACAGGGAGGGTTGGTCCTTGGATTCTGAGCTCCTGTTCTGACTCCTTGCCTTCGGGGGGGTGGGAGGACTCCTAGCGCCGGAATCTCCCCAGCTGTAAGAGGATAAGTTTACAAAGGAAACCAAAGACAACTTCAAGATTCTACTGCTTTGAACCGTTAAGGACACTTAGCCCACAAGGGAATTAATAATGTCCAAAGAGTGCTTTCCAGTTTACAAAGCATAGTCACATACTTAATCTTACAGTGCATCTCTCATCTCCAGACAAGCTTCAGAGAAAGCACATACACTTACTTAGTAAATATCTGAACTAGAACACAAACCTGGTGGTCAGCTACCCCTATTATAACCCTGGTTATAGATCAACTTGCCCCTTCACATTCTTATGAACATGTGAAGTTATTACTTACGTTCTGTAGCTTGGGGCACAAACAGTCTAGAGTATCTGTGGGCAACGGAGTAGTAAAGCCACAAACAGAAGGCTTTGACACTTCCTCTGCATGGACTGGCTCATAAAAAGGTGCCTTCAGAAGATGGTTTAAACTACCGTGGGTGCCATTGTTTGGTGCTGGTTGAATGTGTAGAAGATCTGTTTTTAAAAATAAATTCAAAGTAGTTTTATTTTTTTTTAAGATTTTATTTATTTATTTGACAGAGAGAGAGATCACAAGTAGGCAGAGAGGCAGGCAGAGAGAGAGGAAGGGAAGCAGGCTCCCTGCTGAGCAGATAGCCCGATGCGGGGCTCGATCCCAGGATCGAAAGCAGAGGCTTTAACCTACTGAGCCACCCAGGCGCCCCTCGAAGTAGTTTTAAATTAAAAGGCAACATCTGTCTAGCATTTGGAAGGAAACAAAACTTGCTTTAATAAATTCTGCTATAACGTGGTCTTGTATTGCATATGCCTTTAGGTTAGTGTCCCTTCCTTCAGGGATTTCTTTTGGGGGTGGGGGTGTGGCAAGGAGGGAGAGAGAGAGAGGGGGAGGAGAGAGAATCCCAAGCAGACTCCCCATGGAACACAGTCCATCCAACGTGAGGCTCCATCCCATTACCCTAAGATCATGACCTGAGTCAAACCCGCTTAACCTACTGAACCACCCAGGCGCACATGCTCCCTCACCCCACCTCCCTTCCATAGTTTCTATCGCCTCCTCTTTCTGGACAATGGGAACATTTATTACATAAGCTACACACACCTTCAGGAACTGTTTCTGCTCCTCCAGAGAAAAGTATCATTGTTTAAATGGTCACTTTGTTCCTTAAGCATATCCTGGTTTTCTAGCATAAAAAGCTATATTTTTATCAGGAACAATTTTGAAGAATTTAATTTACAATCTTACTGATAGTATATTTACTTAGTTATATGAAACTTCTTTAAGGACAGATATCTTTAAAAATTAAACTCATAAATTCTGTGTAATATTTAGATCACTTTTTCTACATTTTCCCTACAACAACCCAATATACAGATATTTTACAAACATAGTCTTTTAAGTGGTTCCTGGTGAATGCCACCAAATAGAACTCTCTTAGAGCTGAAATCCTATCTGGTTCCTTCTAAGCCTCCTCACAAAGGGCCAGCATCCTTGACCACAAACTCAGCTTGGGATCTGAGAGTCAAAGTCGTTAAGGCTACAACACATTATTTTAAAATGGATACTCTTTGGTTTCTAAGTCATATTCAATCACCACAGGCCTTTGGCAAGATTAGGGATGACAATTTTGAGTGAATTTACGTCAGAATTCCTAAAGCTCAAGGTGAAATTACAACTTACCCATTGCCTTGCCAAGACAAATGATTTAGTAGTACAATGCTCTTGAAGTAAGCATGTAGGCAGAAAAGTAGGGGAGATCCCCTAAAACTCTAATTCTTTAAGGTGTTTTTTTTTTCTTTTTAAATACTAAGTGTAATCTGAAGCATCTGTCCAAGAAAATACTTCCTATCATCCTTTTATGCTGTAAGTTTTTCTCTCTAATTACAAGAAAATACTTGTGCTTTTAGGGGTTCTTTGCCTGCTTTGAGAAGTTAGAAATGTAATTTTATTTATCTAAGTTTTATGAAATTTTCAAATAGTAACTGACAGAAAAGCTTGTCTCTGAGAGCTAATGTTTATCATTACCAACGAACAGAAAGACTTGATTCTTATGCCTGAATAATTCTGAATTTGATGATTCATTCTCATCTTTTCTCCTTTCTGTCTTCTTAGGGCAAAGCACCCATCTCTGGGATTCAATTTATTACCAATTACAAAACACATATTTTTAAAACTATATCCATATTTTGGTGTCAAATGTAAATAGATATACTCACCACACATTAGGTTATAGATTTCAATATTTTCAAATGGCTCAATTTCAGTCTTCTCTTTGAAACTTGGTCCATGTGCCAAGAAGATAGCCTAAGTGGCAACAGTCTATTGTTATTAGATGCCATCTAAACTCAAAAACATATGTTAGAAAAGACCCAATTTTCCCTCTGTCCTAGCTCCCCAGTTGTGTCTGAGGCTATTGTAAGGAATTCTTGAAAATGATTTTTATATCATTTGCACCTGTGATTGGGATTCCAACCATCCCAGTCAAATATAATCTATATTGTATTTACTTTTGCTAAATGGACCTGCTTCCACAGCCCCTCTTATGTCAACAGATGAGGAGAAACAAGCAACAACAGACAACCAGGGTCAGCACAGTTCTACCGTATCTATGGTATAAATTAGAAATTCATCAAATAATACCAGATATTCTTCCACAGTCCTTTCATGTCATTGTTCAAATATGTTAGTAAGTGACAAAAACTGTTGAAGTCTCTAAACACTAAATTTTTTTTTTACAACTTATACTAACCCATTGATGTCTCAAATATATCTCCCCTCTACTTTTAAGAAGAAGAAACCTAAATACTTTTATTTACATTTAATTAATTCATGTTAAATATATTATTAATAACACATCTAATACTTTCAGACTGTAAATAACTAGAAAAAAAGTGTCAAACATAAATAATTATTTTTTGGTAATGGTGTCATATATCTTTTTTCCCAAGATAATTAGCAAAGAACAGGAGGCATAAGTGTTTCTTATAGTAATTGGTTTAATTATCAAGTATCAAATACCAGTAGTATTCTGCATCTCTCTGTCTCCAGAGACTTTTCAAATGTTTACAAGGATCTATAGCTCATCATGACAATGTTAAAAGGCAGTATATTCAGAAAGAGCCCAAAACATTTTCTTTAATTGGGAAGGATGTGTATATGTGTGTGTATGTGTGTGTGTGTGTGTGTGTGTTGTGTGTGCGTTATTATTAATGGAAATAGGTAAGACAGCCAGTTGCGAAAAGTCATAAATGAAGCTTTATCTATGGGGGAGTATCAGTTATACTTTATTCAAATAGTCTCTTCCCTGGGTTTCCAGGACACACTATGCTCCTCCTGGTTTTCTTCCTTCGTTATTGGCTTTACTTCTAAGTGTCTTTGCTAGTGACTCTTTTTCTTTCAACTTCTTCAAGTAGAATTGCTTAGAGCTCAGTCCTTGGTCTTCCTTTCTACCTATATTCCCTCAGTTTCTGAAGACTGTCTCTAGTTGTGTATCTTTTAACTAATTTACACACCTAAAACTTAAATTTTTAAAATCTCTGAATAGACAGACTCTCTTTAGGTGCCCATAAAACTTCTCCACTTGAATGCCTAATAAATATTTTGAACTTAACATACCCAGTTGAACCCTCACTCCTTCCTCTCCAATCAGCCGCAGCTGAACATCCTTCCAATAGCCTATGACTCTCTCATCCCCAACATGTCAGGCACACTGCCACCTTCAGGCCTTTGCACTGGCTGTTTCCTCAGCCTGGGACACTTGTCCCCTGAATATTTGAAAGGTAAATTCTATCAGCTTCTTCAAGTCTCTGTACAAACATCATAATGAATCTCACGCTCTCCACCTTGTGTAAAATAGCACACCACTCCCATGGTTCGCTGAAACATCCCCAATGTCTGCCAACTCTGCTTTACTTTCATTTCCCATGGTACCTACCTCTAACATACCAAATAATATACTACATTATTAACACCAATAGTCTATATTCCTCTGTTAGAATGAAAGCTTCGTGAGGGTAGGGAGCCTTAGCTGTTTTGTTCAAAGCTGTATTCAAGAGTCCTGAAGACTGCCTGTCACAAAGCAGCTACTCAATAAATATTTGTTAAAAAAAAAATGAAGCAGTAAATTACCTCCATGCTCTTAAATTCGTTGTTATAACCATGATTGCCTCCTCCACAGGATGAATATGCTTTACTCCTTTAAAGAAATAATAATGTTACATTGCAATAAATACATGGATATGAAATCTTACTCTTAACCTGAGCTTTAATGGATTTTTATGTACCTTCTGCTTTTATAGAAGTAAATTTTTCTGTCAACAACAGCATAAACATAGTTCTTTTCATGCTCAAATTCATAACCATAGAGGAACAAACAGAATGGTAGGAGAGAAGGAAGGAGAATTCCAGAATCTATAAATAGAATTCAAAAGCCTTTGACACTTAGACATTGACAAGATAAAAACAAAGGCATAGGTTAAAAAAAAAAAAAAAAGAATTCAAAATGTAACATTGTGTCAGCTACACATCAATAAAAAATTAAAAATATAAAAAAATTGTCTTCTAGCTTACCTGTATCTTTACACATTAATTAATGTCTGTGTGATTCAGAACAGTTTGACTAATATGCTACGTAAAGCATTTCAGTACTTTAGAAATAAGTTTGAAACTGGGAAAAAATATTGATTCCTATTAAAGTATAAAGAATATGGAGGGGAAGTTAATTCTAACACTTGGTAAGAAAAAGCTAGTATATTCTTATAAATTCAGTTTATTTTTAATTTGGGGGCCATTCTTCCATAGGCTGTTGCCCTATTACTTGAAGGACTTTTTAAATGTAGTCTTTTGCCCACCTTCTCATACTTTAGTATTTGAACTGAGCAGTATTAACAATTTTATACATAGTTGGTTTTCATACATGAAAGCAAAATGGCAACAAATAAACCTAGATTTTTTTTTTTAAAGCAACAATGTCATAGGGGTTCAAATTAGGTCTCTAATGGAAAAAAAAGCCTCCTCTTCCCAACAGTTGGCCTTAAGATATTTTTCTCATTTGCTTTCTCACTCCTACCTCCCACTCCTCAGGCAAATACATGCACGCAGTGTTTTTGTTTGTCTTTATGTCGTAGGCAGGACTTAAGTGTCTTAAAAAATTAACTTTTAGAACAGTCATAAATGACTCCTACTCAGCTTAAATAAAAATAAATCACAAATTAAAAAATAAATCACAACACTGAGCAGGCTACACTCATCTCTACCTAAGAGATGAAAGAAAGGAGAGGGTAAGAACTAGCAGGAGTGGGAAAAACAAGAGGAGTTCTCTTCAAATTCAATTACCCAAGGTGCCAGTTCATTACTTTGGTTAATTCTAATAAAATATCGGACAGAAGGAAAGAGTTGTTTAAAAATATTTTTATCCTTATTTCAGTGATATTTGGTTCCATCAGATTATTGGAACTATATGGGGATAATTAAGTTTTAAATTCTGTGTGGGAGGCTAGAGGATTCATTAATTAAAGGGAAAAAGAGGTCTTTAGAACCAAGTCATTGGTAAAATTTTCTGAAGTTGATCCTTCCTTTATCTTTTATTTTCAGAAAAATATTTAGTATTTTCAACTTCTCACCGAACTCAATTAGGAAACTAGTCGATATGAAAGTCAATACTTACTCGGAAGTAAAAGGTAAAAAAAATAGTGTTCGAAAAACACGATTTTCTGTCCTTCTCAAGTGAAAATTCTAGAAACTGGCTTGCTCTTCCAACTCTTCCAACTGGTCCTGTTTATGCTTTCCAACCATTAGACTGGAAATTACATATGGAAAAACAGAAGCCAGCATTGGGAAAAGAGGAGTTGATTTTATCTATCCTGATTAAGCTCAACTTCCAGGTACCATATGAAATCTTCTGGAACAAATTCTCTTTTATCTTCTCCACGTCTAATTAGTAAAGTTGAAATCAAGGCCAGTTTCTCCACCACCAGTTGTGTAATGACATAGGTAGGAGATGAGCAAGGCCTCTTTCCTGACTCTCAGATAGCTGCCAAGTCCCATGCACCTGCGTAGTCCCTTTCACATTTTCCCCTGCTCTCCTCTTCTGCCGTGCTCAGCTAGATCCTTGTTACTTCTGGCCTGAACAAAGTTCCTAATTGGTCTAATTGGTTATCCTGACTGTGAATTTCAGAGTCTTCCCACATCACACACACGCACACGCACACACACCTCTTAGCCATATTGACACTGAGCTCTCTGAAATGCAAATGCTCATATCCACATATTCACCTCTAGCCATCCTGTATCTACCAATGTCTTGCTTCCTTAACTGTCAAAAGTCACAGATTTTAGTCATGACAGTTCCTTTAGGAAGAGACCAACTCCATTCTCCCAGGGCTCTAGTGATGCAGAACTACTTGAAATTGCTGGAATCTAGTCCTTCAGCCTGTAAACCTGTTTCTACACTTCCTTGCCCCAGAGCAGCTTCTGGCTTTAAAAAGGTGCCCCATTGCTCTGGGCAGAGAATTTTGAGAAAGAAGCACCTCTGTGAATACAGCCTGGCAGTGCTCGAGGCTTAAGCTGATGGATGCCTTCCAGCAGAGTAAAGTGGTCTGTTTCCTCCTGCAGACATAGCCCCCTATCAGGGCTCAGTGAGCTGAGCAAGGGTTGTTTTCACTGCCTCTCTTCTTGGCAGAGTGCCTCTGGGCAGTGCACAGATTACACAACTACCTGGGGCAGACTGGCTGCATGTGACAGCATTTAGCTATCCATCCTGAGTCTTCAAAGCCCAGAGCAGTAATCACAGCCCCCAGGAAGCTTCCTCTGATGTTCTCTGACACCCGCACCTGGGCTGTGTAATCACTCTTTTTGTTTCCTTGCACATTGTACTTGATCCTCACACAGCAATCCTCACGCAGCATTTATAACAACTGATTACAATTCTTGTCTTTCTCCTTGCCTGCACAAAGATCCTTAGGGTGGGGACTGTGTCTACCCCCATTTCTTAGAAAGGTACCTGGGAGGGACACCTGGATGGCTCAGTCAGTTAAGCGTCTGCCTTCGGCTCCAGTCACAATCCCAGAGTCCTTCAACAGAATCCTGCATTGGGCTCCCCACTCAGCAGAGAACCTGTTTCTCCCTCTACATCTGCTGCTCCCCCTGCTTGTGCTGTCTCTCTCTCTCTCTGACAAATAAGTAAAATCTTTTAAAAAATAAAATAAAATAAAATGATTTTTTTTTAAAAAAGAAGAAGAAGAAAAAGAAAGGTGCCTGGGAGGTATTTGTCACTTTTCAATCATAAAATGAAAAGCTATTATTCAAGTTCGTTTAGGGAGCACTTTAACAATACTTCAGTTGTAGTTTCAAATAATTGGGTTTCCTCAAATTAATAAAATCCAACACATTTTAGGCAAAATAAGGATGATGATGGTGAAAGATTACACTAAACGATGATATTTGCTATAATTCTGGAAAGGAGATCTAATCTAGTTATCAAATATCGGACATTATAACTAAAAACAGCATACTGTAATGTAGAGACCAGGCAGCCTGACACTCATGTGTTAAGGGTTGGAGGTAGAGCGAACCCAGGGCTTGATCAGATGAGACTCCCTGGTGGCTCAGGTTTGGGCTGTCGTCAACATTTCCCTTTGATATAAATGAGTTTACTTTAATATCAAGAGACTAATAAAACCACGCTAATTTGGTGTTACAGACGATGAAGATGAAGTCCTGAGACATTAATTTGTTTATGTTCTCACAGTCTATGTGTGGAGGCGGGTCTTGAACCCTCAGCCTTGAACATCTTGCTGCTAGCGGTTACATTTAAAAAGCTCATAATTTGAGACTAGATACTAATGTGTAATACCCAGAGGTATTCTGGTGGCTGGACTCTCCTTCTATAACCCATCGGTCATGTTATAGGATGCATGGGCACTTCTGCATTTGTTACCAGTGACCTCTTTATTTCTTCCATCTCATACTCTCAACAGTAAATATTTGGAGCCATTTACCCACATTTGGACATATATTTGCTCGCATGATACATGCCTACATTACTAAAAGCTTTATATACTTAATATTAGTAAAGCTTAGTCTTTTTAGTTCTTCTGGAGAATGCTACGGTGAGCCATACAATAAAGCCACTCATCCTCGCAAAGGATTGTAAAACCCCAATCCCAAGGAGAGAGGCCAACGCCATCTAGTGGTCAGATGCAAGCACGCACACTCTCTGGCCTAACCGTGTACTGCTTAGGTTTCCCGTTATCTCATAGAACAGGTTTTGCCAAAACCCCAGTTCCTCATCCTGTACCCACTCATATTAGAGCCCAACTGCCTTATCTTTCTCTTGTTTCCCCTTTGTTAAACATGTCTTTCAGCGTCTGTATACCCACTGTCTTCTGTATCCTCTGGCATTACACTGCACACAAATAAGGCCAGAAAACAATATGATCCTGATTCCATTTAAACCCATGTATGCACATGGAAAAACCACCACCACCACCACAACACTGGAATGAAATAAAGAAATAGGAAACATTAGTTGCACTACCAGAAAGTGTGTATGTATTTGTTTGCTGGCTTATTATCAGTCTTCATCATTGGACAAGAATCCTGTCTGTTATCCCTCAAATGCCTGAAACAAGGCCCAGCACACACAACAAACAGCAGTGATTTTGTGAAACCAATCAATGAATTGGTTATCTTGGGATGAGGGGATTCAGAATGGTTTTTATTTTCACTAAACACAATTATAATTTACAAATGCTCAACAATCAACATGCATGGTAACTAGAAAAAAAGACCAAGCTAACCAATAGGTTAGCTTGGCCTCAGAGCCATAAAGGTGCTCCTTCATAAAAACCACAAAGATGACAGAAAGTGATCTCGAGGAGCCACCCAATCAGTAACTTACTACCAACCTTCAGGACAATTGATATCATCTTTACATCCTGTCTACCACCTTAAAATGACCTGAGTGGGGGTGTGCTGGTACTGACAGTTTCCGGAACAGTCTACATTGTCAGTCTTCTTCCTCTTGCTCGTCTGTCTTGTGAGGATTAGGATGCTAAGACTGGCCCCCTAAGAACAGGCGTTTCAAATGCAGAAGTTCTAGGTGGCATGTAAAAAGTCAAGGAAATATCAGTACTCAGGAAAAAAAAATCACAGGATCATAATAGCAGGGTAAAATTAAGTAAAGAAATGAAATCCTGCCATTTGCAACAACGTGGATGGAACTAGAAGGTATTATGCTGAGCGAAGTAAGTCAACCAGAGAAAGACAATTATCATATGATCTCTCTGGTATGAAGAACTTGAGAGGCAGGGTGGGGGGTTGTGAGGGGAAAATGAAGCAAGGTGGGATCCGGAGGGAGACAAACCACAAGAGACTCTTAATCTCAGGAAACAAACAGGGTTGTTGGGGGGGGTGGGAGGGGTAGGGAGAGGACACTGGATTATGGACCCTGGGGAGGGTATGTGCTATGGTGAGTGCTGTGAATTTTGTAAGCCTGACAATTCACAGACCGGTACCCCGGCGCAAAAAATACATCATATGTTAATATAAATAATAAAAAAATTAAGGTAATCTATATTGAAAGACGGCTGTTAAAAGCATTACAAGACAAGTGAATAGATGCACAAACCTCACAGCTAGCCACTGCCGATCCACCAAAAGATGAACCTTGTCAATTCTAATATTTTTGGCAAAGTGGAGTCGTTTTGGCAAATCAGGAGTCAAATAGGGTTTGAAATGCTGATCAGGTTTCCGGCACTAAAAAATAGGTAAATTCTTTCTTCATATAAGTTATAAAATATGCAAGCTAATTCAACAATAACATCTTCTAAGACAATTAAGCACTTTTTAAAATTAAGAGGATTTAAATTTGGCTTATAAAATAAGGATATGAGGGGCGCCCGGGTGGCTCAGTGGGTTAGAGCCTCTGCCTTCGGCTCAGGTCATGATCTCAGAGTCCTGGGATCGAGCCCCGCATCAGGCTCTTGGCTCAGCAGGGAGCCTGCTTCCCTCTCTCTCCCTGCCTGCCTCTCTGCCTACTTGTGAACTCTGTCTGTCAAATAAATAAATAAAATCTTTAAAATATGATAAAATAAGGATATGAAACCTAGTATCATTGTGGTCACATTCCCCAATTATGTTGTTTTTATTGTTGCAAGTTGTTGATTTAAATTATGAGTTGGTGTTTGATGTTCTAAGTTTTTCACCATAAACTTCCCCTCCTTCTTTGACAGACACTAGCTATGTCGAGATTTCGAGTGGCAATTACAACTTTTGGATTTAAATTACATATGAAGACTACATAACACAGTAAATATCACTAAAAATTTTAAGACTCAGTTTAATTGCACCAAAATCCTTTTACAATGGATTCAATTTACCCTTGAAATAACCTACATTTGCTTACTTCTCAAATCAAGTCAAAAGTTTCTGATACCTGGCACAGGTTCTTTATCTTTAAAACTCATGGATCTCTTACAAACCAGAGGGAAATGTTCCCTTAATAATTAAATAATTAATAATTAATAACTACTGCAGTAACTTGGTGGCATATTTTAAAACTGTGTAAAAATGCAACTCGGGGCACCTGGGTGGCTCAGTGGGTTAAAGTCTCTGCCTTTGGCTTGGGTCATGATCCCAGGGTCCTGGGATTGAGCCCCACATGGGGCTCTCTGCTCAGCAGGGAGCCTGCTTCCTCCTCTCTCTCTTTGCCTGCCTCTCTGCCTACTTACGATTCTGTCAAATAAATAAATAAAATCTTAAAAAAAAACTGTATAAAAATGCAACTCATAGACATCTAAAAAAAAAGGTGAGGAGACGAGAACTAGAACTAAAAATGAACTTTTTCTCCCTCATGACCTTTTTGAGAAACAAGAGAAAAAAATACAGGTAAGAATATGGGGAAATTAAATTTTTTCTACTTCCTCATTTTTATTTAAGTCTCAATCATCTCACAAATACTTTAAGTTTGTACTCATTAGTATTTTGTGCTCAATTTATAGAAGAAAAAAAGACACCATGAAATTGAACAAAAAAAAATTAAAAAGGAAAATGGACAATAGAGCAAGAGAGTTATAGGATGAAAAGGGGAAGAGAAATTATTTATTGCACACATATTTTGGCCATTTTTTTTCTTGCCTATTTTAGTTTCTTTACCAGGCCTCCTCCTCTTCTTTTTTTTTTAAGATTTTATTGATTTATTTGAGAGAGAGAAAGAGAGCATGAGCAGGGGTCGGGAGAGGAAAAGCAGGATCCCCGCTGAGCAGGGAGCCTAATGCAAGGCTCGATCCCAGGACCCAAAGAACAAGATCTGAGCTGAAGGCAGAAGCTTAACTGACTGAGCCACCCAGGCACCCCCATTGTTACTTCCTTCAGAAGCCAATATTTTTGTAACATTCAGGCAAGTACTTGATGGCAGCTCTTGGGTACGCAGCTTCCTCAAAGATAACACAGGACTAGGCTGTACCCTCGAGGACCACAGGTCACGTGGCAGTCACACTCTCCTAGCTGGTATGTAGCCAGAGTAAATCCCAAGGAAATGGGAGGCATGTTGCCAACTTCTGAAGGAAGAATGGGGTTATACTTTGCATTTGAGAATTTAGGCTGAAGACCCTAAAGTTGGGAAAACTTAGGTCATTTTATCTAAGAACAAAGTTGATGTTGCTTTCTGTCATGCAGCCACAACACTGTTGAGCTAAAGAGCCACCCGTTCATGTTTGGTTATGTTTGTCCAATAAAAGCTCAATACGGGACCTGGGACCAGCATTACCAGAAATATATATTGCACTGTCAATGCAGTATTTCCTGGGAATAACAGATGACTTCATGAAATGGTGGTCCATTCCTTCAGGGTGCTGTGGCTCCAGGCCCAGCCTATTCTTACAGTGCCAGGTAATGGGTTTCCAAAGACTGTGGTAAATTCCCTGCACCATCAGAATTGTTAGAGATTTGCCCCTCCTCACCAACACAGCTTCAGCTATAGGGCTCGTGAGGTGATGAGGAAAGAGCAACACCATGTAGTTTTAGAGAGTCCACACACTGAAAATTCCCAAGTGCCCTCCCAATCAGCGTGGACACACAGCCTCTCCGCTTTTCACCAGCATGGGGTGAGATTGCCTACCCTGCGTACTCAAGATCAGCGTATCAGAAGGTGTAAGAGAAAAATGAGTGATTAAGACTAAAGAATTGCTGCTCTAGTGGTCATTTCAAAAATTTTTTTTTAGATTTTGTTCATTTATTGGACAGAGAGAGAGAGAGAGATAGAGAGAGAGCACAAGCCTGGGGAGTGGCAGACAGAGGGAGAGGGAGAAGGAGGCTCTCCGCTGAGCAGGGAACCCAGCACGGCTCTATCCCGGGACCCTGGGATCATGACCTGACCTGAGCGGAAGGCAGATGCTTAACCAACTGAGCCACCCAGGGGCCTCGCTAATGGTCTTTTCTACATCAGACGTGCCGTGGGTCCCAGGAGACAGTAACATTGCTCCCTCTGGGTTTTCCTCACTTTCAATCATTCACATTTCATCTTAACATTTTTTACTATAATTGCATGCCGCCTATACTTAAATAAACCTAGCCCCATCCCAAGCAATGATAGGGTCATGAATCTCAGGTAATAGATAATATACTTGGGAATATGCCTTAAATACAGAATTATTAAAACTATACTTAAGAATTCGTTAGGCTTCTCCAGGAGCAGCGAACATCACTTTGAAAAGCCCAGATGGCTTTGAGCTAGGTATCTGGAATTTGCCCTGCTCCTTTACTCACAACCCAGAATGTGGGAACCAATCAAAAGCAGTTGCAATTATACTTAGAGGGTGAAGGGATGATTTTTCTGACTCGTATGAAAAGAACGGTAAGAGTTCATGATTCACTATTTTCCAATATTAAGTCAATTAAAACATGTGACAGGCAGTGCAGCCTGAGGCTCCCTGGCATGTCTCTTTTGCAGGGGACATCAGCCTGCTCAGTGAAAACCAGGAGCCCCCCAGACTAATCTCCTGGAGGGGTGACAACTGCAAATGGAAACACCTAAGATAAAAGCAACCGATATGCATGTAAAATAATGTCAATGGAGGGTTTCATAAATAAATGACAAGGGGCTTGGGCTCAGAAGTATAGAATAGATTTCTTCCAACTCAGATTTTAAGGACATTCTATTACCTTACATATATGTATTAGGACACTGTATACTTACACTGAGGTTCCTAACAATTTCTTCAGAATTAACTGTTTCAAAAGAAAAAAAAAAGAATCACATAACAAATGTGAACAACTCAGATGAATTTGACATATACATTTATTAATGACTATGAGCTGGTAAAATTGAGTAAAAAACTATTTTAAGCAAAGAATTATTCTAGAATTTAAGAATATATTTTAACCTACAAATAGTATACATCTTAAACTAACAATTAAGTAAACTATATTAAATTTTATTAATATTACTATTTTAATTTAATTAATTGATGTTTTAATTAATATAACTAGGATCATTAATGTAAGTAGACTGTATTTCATTATATATTATTTATTATAAATATCTACTTATATGGCTATAAGTAGAACATATTTTAACCTAACAATTAAGTAGAATATATTAATATTTTTATTATTAACATTTTGTTTTCATTAATACTTTATCAATATTAACACAATTAAATAGAATATGTTTTAATTTGAGAATATTAAATATTACCATAGACTTTACAGGCTGACTATATTTAAACAAGGAAGGGGATTTCTCCTTTGCTTCTGGATGGTCTTCCCAAGAAGTCAGAAGAGGGGCCTGGAAATCTCTACATCCTCAGAACCATAAGGTATGGTTATTCACTTTCGATTTTACCTTTTTTTTCACATGGCATCAGCATCTTCATACTTACAACTGTAAAAGTCATGAGGTATATTACGAGCTCTGATACGAGGGGCAGGCCCTTGGTACATGTAGAAGTTTATTTGAGGAAAATAATTAGTCATATATTCCATTTTGTCACAGTAAGTCTGATCCATTCCTGAATTTAAAAAAAAGTATGTATACCACTGAGTATAGATAGATAGATAGATAGTAACAGATGGTAACAATCTGTTGTCTTTGACCATTTCAAATCAGAGATATTCTATGTTACAGATCTCAAACCAAGTTTCACTGAGCACCTATACAACTGACCCTATGATTTTACTCTAAATGGCAGACTTTGAAAACCCTGGCAGTGGAGGAGAAGGGTCACATTTATAAGAGAAGAATAAACAAGAATTATGAACAGATCATTTGTTCAACATAAATCAACTAACTTCAAAGAAGAAAATCCTCTGGAGAAATTTAGTTATATTTTAAGTACATTATTTAAATTTATATAAGCAGCATGCACTTTAAATTTATTTTGTTTTTTAAATTTCTTTTAACAAAATGGACATTAAAATGGTTCACTTTCATTTTAAAAACAGTAGGACAATGTGTTAAGAAAACATTTTAGAAATTTTTAAAATATATTACTCTGTTTCTCGTTACCTTGATGTCATAAAATATGAACAAAAGTTCTGTACACATAAAATCCTTTTCCTCCTCTCCTCCATGCCTCATTTCTTCGGAGTCTTTGGAGCTAAGCTTGACTAACCTAAGGAAAATCACCCCATTTCTGCTTTATGTACCTCCAAATACACCTTATCTAGTAAAGTACTTGACATTGAATAGGCACTCAAAAAATATTTGATTGAACAATAACCCAGCCATATCCCTTACTTTTTACAGAAAAGTTAAGTATATGGATGGATTTTCAGAATGAATGTTAGAATAAACTATAAATTTTAGTTTTAGTCCTCTATTCCTCACAGCCTACCACAAAACTTGTTCCTCGCTCATTCAAGACGTTTTAAGACTGGAAGTAAACTCTAAAACATCACTATCCTTTTCGCATGTTCCTTGAAATGATAAGACATAATCAATGATAAAATATGATTTAAAAATAAAAGTATAAAAGAAAAAGAAAAGAAAGTGTACCATGGTCGGCCAAAAGGATTATATTGACACAGTTGTGTAAGTTCCGCTGTTTTAAGCCTTCCATCAACATACCAAAAGCTTTATCTACCAACTGTAAGGCTTGAATTACCTGAGGGGAGAAAAATTAGAGTTAAGATTTTCTTCATGTGGGCTCCTGGGTGGCTCAGTGGGTTAAGCCGCTGCCTTCAGCTCAGGTCGTGATCTCAGGGTCGTGGGATCGAGTCCCACATCTGGCTCTCTGCTCAGCAGGGAGCCTGCTTCCCTCCCTCTCTCTACCTGCCTCTCTGTCTGCTTGTGATCTCTCTCTGTCAAATAAATAAATAAAATCTTTAAAAAAAAAAAAAAGATTTTCTTCATGAATTAAACATTAATTAATGAAATCACTATCTAAGGGAATAAAAATTGAATAGATGTCCTCTGAAATTTCTGGATTTTGAAGTAGGACATCAGAGTCTAGCATCCATGCTACCACATGGATTCCCTAAATTTCTATAAGCAAATTAAAAAAAAAAAATTAAACTATGTTTCAACAAAGGAAAATAGACTATTGGCCAATAAATATCTAAGAGAAACATTCAACCTCTGCAACATTACTCAGCTGCAAAGGCTTTCATGATCATGCCCAGTGTTGGGGAGGGGTTGTCCATGGACACCTCTGTAGAAGTCTTCATGGGTGCTGGGGGAATCACGTGACAATGCCTAACCAGAGAGTTAAAAAGACGCATACCCTATAACCTAACAGCTAACTTCTGGGCATTTGTCCTCACAAACACTGAGAGTACAAATGGAGATTTATACCTAAGCAGGGAGCCCTTTGTGGAGCTTCATCCTAGAACCCTGAGATCATGACCTGAGCCTAAGGCAGATACTTACCTGACTGAGCCATTCAAACACCCCTCATTTTTAAATATATTTAACATTTCTCAGCAAACATCTTTGCACAGAAAACGAAAAGGAAATATATCAAGATAGTATTAATAGTGGTTATCTCTGAACAGTGAACTGGAGTTCATGTCTATTTTATTGGTTACGTTCTTTTGTGTTTTTAAAATTTTTCTCCACTTCATCACCCTAGTGCATTGGACTGACAAGGTTTAAGTGAATACATTTTAACTGACATAATTATTTTTTCAGTGACTAGGAAAATGTAATAGCAAGGGATTGGGAAAAAATGTGTAATCTCTTATAGTACTATTATAAAATGATAGCTTTTTTTCTCTTTTTTGAGAAAGACTTTTACAAGCCAATTACTGTCAAGAGCTTTAGTATATTACCTCATGAAATTGTCATGGTAATACGGTAATATGGTATGGTAATATGGTAATATGCATGGATGGTGTTATTTCCACCATCTGGAATTTCCAGGAGGAAAGACCAGGAAACTTGAGGTTTAAAGAAGTTAAGTAACATGTTCATGGTCCCACAGTTAATACGGGACTTGAATTCAAACCGGTTCAATCTACCGCTAAATGCATCAACTCTTGAGTTGCTTTCCTGACTCCCGTTCTTTTCTTTTCTCTTCTTTTCTTTAAGATTTTATTTATTTACTTGGTGGGTAGAGAGGCAGAGGGAGAGGAGGGACAAGTAGACTCCCTGCTGAGCTGGGAGCTAGCTAGGAGGCTGGATCCCAGGACCCCAGGATCATGACCCGAGCCAAAGGCAAATGCCTATCCCACTGAGCCATCCAGATGCCCATCCTGATTCCCATTCTTAAGGTGACCATGCACTCTGGTTTGTGATCATGAGTCACAATTCCCACCTGTTATGGCATAATTATGCCCCCTTTTGTGGTCATTCTACTCACTCTTCCCAGCTGTACTAACAGCCCCCGTCCTCTGTCCTCTCCCAGCCTCCTGGCATCTGCTGCCATTGGACTTTCCACAGATTGAAATCATCTGTGCATGCGTCTGCCTCCCCAGGAAAGTGTGAGCTCACGCAGGGAAGAGACTCTGCGACCTAACTCATCACATGTTTCCCAAGCACAGAGTCTTTCATAAAGTATCCACTCAACAGATGGCACATTTTACTAAATGTTTAGTGTCTAGATGTTAGTCCCCTACTCTAGCCCAGACAAAGGAGAGAAACAAGAAATCTCTGTGACAGGCAGTAAGTGAACAGTTTTTTGGATGGTAAGGTAATAAATAGGAACAGAAATGTTTGAAGCTTCGGGAAAACCAAGTTCAGATTAGAAAACCTTGCTTCTTCCCCACAGAATCGTGATCATTCACTTTCGGAGTGGGTACTGTGGAAACAGCAGAATCAGTTCCGACACAATGAGCTAAATGGTTAGACTCTGAATAAACAACTGTTTTTTGGATCTAGAAGTTCCTTATTATAAAATGAAATTCAAGGTTGCAGAGGAGAATGCTAGTAGGAAGCTCTATGCAGCCTTAACACCATTGGCTTTTCAATAGGTAAAACATCCTTCCTGTGTATTCTGCCTCCACGTGCTTCCCCCAAAAGTGGAGGCCCTTAGTGCTCTAGAATCATTCTGTCCTGTTCATGAGCATTATCAACAATTTAAGTTGATTTGTACTTAATTCTAGGTTTCTTTTCCAAATTGAATTTTTCTTTTCAACTTTTCATTCCGTCTAAGATGTAATACTTTGTTTTTCAATAATGAATTAACAGCTGAAACTTGTTCAAGTATTAGACCATTATTTAAAGCTACCCAGGACCAGTCAGGACATTCTGCACCTAATTCAACTTCCGTACTAGAGAATCCTTGGAACAAATTTGGTATCAAGAAGTTGCTGGTCTCACCAGACTTTAAATGTTTCTCTTACCATCTTCTACAACCTCATTTCATAAAGCCCTCTTCACTTATACCAGGCCACCATCAGCTTCCCTTTTAAACACTGTTTAAGCTATCACATTTTTAAGGTTTCTTAAAATAAAAACTCCTTATACATTAACTCATTATTTCTTTTATTTGCCCCTTCCACATGGTTTCTGGGTAATGCCTCATTTTCTTCACCCCTAAGAATGTCTTACACAACATTAGGTCCACCAGAAACTGTTCAAAGTAGACTTTAAAGGGATAGGGGAGCAAGAGCAAGACGGTTTTGATGAGCGAAACATCTAGAACTTACTAAGCTTTCAACAACGTGAGTGAGCAAACTAAAACAGACTTTTTGATTTCAAGTTATGTCATAACTCTGAATTAAAGTATGTGATTAAAAATACCAGTAACAATAATAAAGCCATGAAGGCATCCAGTTTCTCCATCCACTTTGCCTCTTCTTTTAACTTTTAAACGAGGTGTGGTCTTCATCATTCTTTTGTTTTCACTCTTCACTTTCTCCCTAGGAGCTCTTTACTTCCATGCACCATCTACATGCTGCCAAGCTGCTCAATCTTCATCTCCTCTGAGCTTTAATCCATGTTCAGTTGCCTTCTGGGCATCTTCTTTTGGACATCACAAGCAGCTTAAGCACACCATGATCTTCTCCTCCAGAATTAACCCCCTTCAGTCACCTCACTGGTGTAAATGGAAACACCTATAGCAGCTCATGATAGAAATCTGACAATTGTCCTTGATCCACCACCCCAACACCCAACTCCTAGAAAGCCATGCCAAATCTATTCCCAAATCCACCTCAAATGATCTCCTACCTTCCGTGATGGTTGCCTCTACCCTAACCCTAGACACAATGATCTCTTTCCGGGGAAGTTGTAAAAGCTAACTTGTCTCCCCTCACCTTCTCCGTTCCCTCTAACCCATTCCTCTCATACAGTAAAACTGATCTTTAAATACACACACATCTGATTATGTCACTTGCCTCGGTGTTTCCATTACACATTCCATGGCCAACAGGGATGTGCATGATTTGGTGCCCTGCCTCCTTCTCTAGATTTCCCCTTAGCCCTTGCCTCTGGGCTACTGCACTCTAGACATTGGTGAGAGATAATCCCCACACAGGGATTCCAACAGTGCCTGGCACAGAGGCGCACACAGGAAGAGTTAACTGCTATGGTTATTAACTATTATATCATGTAGTCCATTCATCTAACCATTGGTCAATTTGCCTGTCTGTTCATTTGTTCATTCTGTGCATTCCTCGACTGTAATCAGCGACTCCCTCAACCAAGTCATTTGTGAACTTTTCTCTTTTTTATTATTCAGAGAACTTTCTAAGCAGCCCCAGTCCCCACTCCACCATAGACTAGGTTAGGACCTCCTCAACAATCTGTCAGGGTACCCTGATCTTTTCCTTTGCAGTACCTTTCAAAATTATACTTAAAATTTATTTGGGGACCAAACTAGAGCATTGACTAGAAGAAAAAGATATGGTACTTAATATTAAGTCAGGAGCAGGGGTCAGGCAAATGCAGATTATAGTGTCCCCTCTCAAATAATTATATCAAATATGGTTAAGAATTAAAATAGAGGGGCACCTGGGCGGTTGAGAGTTTAACTATTGAGTTTGGCTCTGCTCATGATCTCAGGGTCGTGAGATCAAGCCCTGTGTCAGGTTCCAAGCTCACTGGGGGATCTGCTTGAGATTCTCTCTGTCCCTCTTACTCTCCCCCTCCCTTCCCCAGCTCACATGCACTTGCTTGCTTTCTTAGTCTCTCAAAAAAAAAAAAAAAAAAGAATTAAAATAGAAAAGAAGTGCTGAATATACTTCAGATAGGTACTATGCCACTCACCCTTAAAATAGCATGATTATATGTTAAATTCTGGGATATAGGGGCTCAGTGGGTTAAGCCTCTGCCTTTGGCTCAGGTCATGATCCCAGGGTCCTGAGATCGAGCCCCGCATCAGGCTCTCTGCTCAGTGGGGAGGAGAGCCTACTTCCCCCTCTCTCTCTGCCTGCCTCTCTGCCTACTTGTGATCTCTCTCTCTAATAAATAAATAAAAATCTTAAAAAATTTCTGAGATATAGTCAAAAGCAGTGTTGGAATGCAAAGGATGAAAAGGTTTAAAGTGGTAGGACTTGAGCGGAACCTTGTATAAGGAATCATTTTGGTTTAATGGGAAAAAGTAAGAAGGACACTTCTGATGAACCACAAAGTCAGGGTGCCAGAATAAACATGCTTGTATTCCAACGGAGGACAATTGTTACATTAAGCTTCTGTGAAGCAGGAAAATGCCATACTCATGGAGGCCTCCACAGCTTTACATTATGTCCAGGACAACAGGGTCTTCAGTGGACTTTGGAGGACAGATGACTCTATTTTTTTTAAGTAATACTTAAGGCTTACATTCCTATAGTAAAAATGTAGCATAATGGTTTAGATAATTTAGATGTTTAAAAACTAGTATTTAAACATCGACTTCAGGGCTCCTGGGTGGCTCAGTTGGTTAAGCAACTGCCTTCAGCTAAGGTCATGACCCTGGAGTCCCAGGATTGAGTCCTGCATTGAGTCCCACATCAAACTCCCTGCAGGGAGTCTGCTTCTCCCTCTGACCCTCCTCACTCTCATGCTCTCTTTCTCTCTCTCACTCTCTCTCAAATAAATAAGTAAAAACCTTTAAAAAAAAAAGTCAACTTCAATAATACAGGCCCAGGAGGAGAGGAAGAACTCTGCCTGAGGCACTAGCATATTAAGTCCGATTATAAGGACCTTATGAATGGAAAAAAGGGCATGAATAGACAGCTGGGTAGTCCACTACGGACTTGTAGGTGACTTAGCTTGGAATGAGTGGCATTTCCATGCGGAACTGGCAGGCAGTATCTAGCCTTGCTGCTTCCACTGTATGAAATAACAGTGCAGCATCTAAGTCCCCAGCAAATGTCTATCAAATGAATCACGATGTAGCAAATAAAGCAGGTATCTTTTTTCCTAGACTTTTAATTTTTTTATGGTTTAATAAGGTAGACATTCTTTTAGACTGCTCACTATTTTAATGTCTTAATGTTTGTATCAAATACATTTTATTTAGTGGGAATTCGAGAATATTTTACATTGTGGGTTAGGGCTAGATCATTTTACACGTTGTTCAGTCAAACACACTTACTTTGCCACTGACTGGCCCACTGTTATGTCCTGCAGAATCAGGCTCTTCCACATAGATGGTATAAAAAGCAGGCCTAGGGGTAAAAGGGAAACGGAGAAAGCCATTATCAGCTTGGAATAAACTTGCAGGTGGGATCTGGGAAGTGTATACGTTTAGAACTTGGTGGCAGTTTCCTTCTCTTCCTCTGGCCTCTTTCTCTTGGTCCAAGCCCAGTGGTCCAGCTTGGCCCCAGCACAAAGTTCTTCTAACAGGAAGTCAGTGAGACCTTCTTGGGTGTGAGTGGGGCTCTGACTCGTTTAGGAAAATCTGTCTTGCTCTTGCTGCTGAGTCCTCTCCCACTGTGCCCAGGCCTTTATATTTGCCACCCTCTTGACTTTCAGCCCACTCTTTGTTCTGCCATTCTCCTTCTTTCTTTAAATGTCTGGTTTCTGCTGACCTGCTGCTTCTTGCACGATGCTCTGACTCCAAGCCTTTGCTGGGGCCCTGCTCTGGCACCTCGGGTTCCCTGAGTCTGTCCTTATAACAAAGGTTCTGCTCTGCTCTCCATTCTGCCTCCAGGCTGTATCTGGTTCTGTGATACCTGCCTCTACTCTCTGTTACTGGCTCCATCTCTATTGCCCCATAATGCCCATCACATTCTCAAGAGCAAATAATTCTTGAAAATTTCTTAAAAAAAAAAAAAAAAAAGACATCCAAGTTTCTTTCAGAAATGGTCATTTGCAGTAAAGAAATAATTTTATATTATACCCACGAATATCCCAATAGGATAGTACTTCTCTGATACTAAATAATACCTTTCAGCTTTGGGCAGGTCCAGCCATTTTAACAAGGTAAAGATCCTTTCTTCATATGAGATACTTCTGAAGAGGAAAAAATAATTTTCAAAAATTAATCAAATTAGAAATAATTCCATTATATTCCTACTCAGGAAGACAGGTTGATATTTTTAGATACCCATTTTGTGTTCATATGTGATCAGAATACTGAAGGGGACTCAGGATTACTCAAAGGGATGCCTGTTTTCAATAATTATATAGAGATATATTTGTTTCAATATAAATTAAATGTATATTGTTCTCTTTCCTTCTTATCCTTCCCTCCTGCAGTTTTCCAACTGAAATAAAAGACCATTAATTATTATCCATTCATCTAATTTATTTTTATTTACTTCATTCATTTATACATTTATGTTATATTGAGCATCTAGTGTCACACACTATTAGTTCAATTTAAACAAAATTTATTAGTGGGTAAACCAAAGATGCTTTCCTTTCTAGAGATGACATTCTAGTGAAGACAAACAATAAACAATAGATCTGATACACAAATAAATTATATAGTGTATCACAAGGTGACAAGTGTTATGTAGAAAAGATAAGACTATAGCACAGTAAGGGCACTACAAAACCAGGGTGGGGATGGTTTGGAGTTTGAAATCTTTGATCAGACCAAGACAATACTGGGAAAGTAATTTTTGTGCAACAGCCTCAAAGCGTTGAGGGAACAGGCTGTACAGATACATGGAGTGAGTTATCTCAGGCAGAGGGAACAATCAGCACAAAGGCCCTAAGTAGAGCAAGCCAGGTGTGTCAAGGCCCACCCAGGAGGTCAGAACCTGGTAGTGGGAGAGGAAGTCTGAGACACAGGGGATTGGTTAGGGTCATACCAATAGGGCCCTGCAGGTTTCTACTGTGAATGGGACAGGGGGCCATGGAAGTTTTTGGTGCAAAGAAGTGTCCTAAGTGGACATGTTTTTTTTAAGTTACCATGCTGGTTGGTGGATTAAGAGTAGATGATAGGAGACAAAAACAGAAGCAGGGAAATGTGCAAAGAGGCAAGTGCAGTAATATAGGCAAAAAGACAATGGTAGCTCCAACCACAGCAGTAATGCTGGAAATAATAGAAAGTTCTCAGACTGCATATATTTTGAATTATAGCCACAAGCATTTACTGACAGACCAGATGAGGGATGTAAGAGAGAGGAATCAATGATGACTTCAAGATTTTTGACCCAAACAACTGGAAAAACAGAATTACTATCAAGCTTATGACCAAAAATGTCCTAATCATGGCTGCGTAGGTGGGATCATCTCTGCAAACACTTCACTACCTGTTGTATATCTTATATATGGAAGGAAAGGACCCATTGACAGCCACGTCTGATCCAGGCCAAAAGAAGCTACCAGCTTTTAAACCTTGATACATTGCTGTCAGCCAGATCTGTAAGAAGAAAAAATTTAAGGTAAGTGAAGAGAATAATTAGTGTAGACTGGTAGGAATAGTGCCATTTTTTTGAAATTAAACAGTATTGACAGTTGCAAAATTTAATTACCCAGGGATCTACCTCAAAAATCAAAAACATATTAAGGCAGTAAGAAAGATCTTTTTTTTTCCCAAATTGGTGAAATTGTACAGTTCCTCCTTCCCTTTTAAAGGATCATAAAACAAAATTGGAGTGGGGGGCATTAACAGAAAATCCTTTGAGAAGTTTCTATATTGATATGTAGAATCTTCATGATTCAATGAATCTTGGATTCACTGATATGAATCCAAGTTTCGAAAGAAGGCAAGTTAGGTGAGCAATCATACATAAGTGGTGAAACACCTTCCCACCACCCTCCACCCTTAGAAATTAGAAGGATAATGCAAAAGTGGAGAGGGGGAGTGTGATCCACCGTAACACTGAAGAATGGAGATTATTTTGGAGTCACATGTAGAATGCTACATACTGGTTGTCCTTGCCACCAAGCGGGATTATTTTTCTCTTTTGATGAAAGTGAAAAATTCAAGTTGAGGTTTACATCGTACATGTTATTGTCGATGATGCCGTGGGATTCTGGATATAATCCCTAAAATGATCATTTCAAAAACGATTTAGAATAAATTGATGTATCAATAAAACACAGTTAAATTGAAATAGTGTAAGATCTATAACTCAGGTCTTGGAAAGATGTCATATACCTTTCAAAATAAAACCTCTGGGTCTGAACCCAAATACCAAATATATATATGTGCATGTGTGTGTGTGTGTGTATGTACATACATAGGTATTGGTGTTAGGGTAGGTATAGGTGTAGGTATAAGTATAGGTATTTATACACATGTGTAGCTATTCTGGCTCTACCATAGTCTAGAGCAGAAAATGAATGACATTAGGCAGATGGCTTGTGCTGATGATGTTAATACAACTCTTATGTGATTAATTACTGTATATTAAAGTTTCCTGCATTATAATAATGATCAGCCACTGGTTATATTGGCAAAAATAGCAAGAAATGTACTACTTGGAAGCTTTTAAGTATCAAATATCTTGGATAAAGGGGTTAAATGTGTTACTAGCACTTTAGAATGGACCCTGCCTAGTCTCTAACCATCTTCCTTTCCACCCATCAATCAATCCAATAATTCTTACAATACGATCACACATATTTCTTTTTTCTATACATTCCACTGAATGCCTATGATAGCTCATGCATTTATAACCACTTTTAGGTAGATTAATTTAGAGATATTCCTTCAGAACATAGAATACATACATACAGTAAGTTATTAGCACGTATGTATAATCCCTTATTTATATATACATGTTATATGTGTGTTTACATATAATGTATATATATTTATGTATGTGTCCATAGGTACATTCAATCCTTTTTTTATTGAAGCATAGCTGACATACTATGTTATAGCAGTTTCAGGTGTAGAATATAGTGACTTGACAATTCTATTCAGGTGTACAACATAGTGATCTGACAATTCTATACATTACACTATGTCTACCATGGTAACTGTAGTCGCCATCTGTCACCATACATTATGATCTTATTGTTCGCTATACTCCTCATGCTGTAGTCTTTTTTTTTTTAAGATTTATTTATTTGACAGAGAGAGATCACAAGTAGACAGAGAGGCAGGCAGAGAATGAGAGAGAGAGAGAGGGAAGCAGGCTCCCTGCTGAGCAGAGAGCCCGATGAGGGACTCGATCCCAGGACCCCGAGATCATGACCCGAGCCGAAGGCAGCAGCTTAACCCACTGAGCCACCCAGGTGCCCCCTCATGCTGTACTCTTCATCCCTGTGACTTATAACTGGAAGTTTGTATCTCTAAATCCCCCTCACTTATATTATTAATCCCCCAACTCCCTCCCCTCTGGCAACCACCACTTTGTACTCTGTATTTCTGATCTTGTTTCTGTTATTTTGGCTTTTGCTTGTTAGTTGTTCATTTGTTTTGGTTTTTAGACTCCTCATATAAGTAAAATCATAGGGTATTTGTCTTTCTCTGTCTGACCTATTTCACTTGGCATAATACCCTCTAGGTTTAACCACGTTGTCACAAATGGCAAAATATCGTTCTTTTTTATAGATGAGTAATAGTCCCTATATACCATACACAGTGCAATATTACTCACCCACCAAAAAAAGAAACCTTGCCATTTGCAACAGACACTTAAATACTTCTGTAACTTGGCTATTGTTGTAAATAATACTGCAACAAACATAGGAGTGTATGTCTTTTCACTTTAGTGCTTTCATTTTCTTTCCAGATCATATGCTATTTCTATTTGTAATTGTTTGCAGAAACTCCATATCGTTTTCCACAGTGACTGCACCTATTTACATTCCTACCACCAGTGAATGAAGTTTCCTTGTCCTCCACACCCTCGCTGACATTTGTTATTTCTTGTCTTTTTGATACTAGCCATCCTGGCAGGCATAAGGTGGTATCTCATTGTGGTTTTTATTGCATTTCCTTGTTGTCTCTAGTAATTACGTTCTATAAAGTTGCTGCAAACACTGAATTAGTGAATACTGAACCACTACCCTTAGAGAAAATATAAGGATAGGTTCCTGTAAGCTTCTAGTCATAAGACTTTTGTCCGCTGATCAATACATAATCTTGTTTTTGTCTGTTTTTGTTTAAAGATACCTTATGTACCCTAGGTTATTGGTTCACTATAACTCAGGCCTGAATGTAACTTATCTAACACACATGTATCTTCTCTATGAGGCACATCACAGCCATTTTGCTCTTAGGAACACCAAACAGTGCTTCAGCACTACGCTGGAGGGCTATTTTAAGCAGCAATTTAAAAATCAACAAAAAGCACAAACATGTAAAAACTCTGACACTAAACAGGCAGTAGACTGTGGAAACAACACTAGTTTACTGTATGAGAGTTACCATATGAAAGACAGAGTGTCGCCTTGGTAGACCTCAGGGGGGAGTATGTGAGCTATGAAATTTGAGTATTTAGGAAAATCTGCAAGTATATGTATGTATATATGCACTCATGTGTATAAATGTTTGTGTATATATATGTATATACATACACAAACAAGCATACATTCATAAATTACATATTATTACTTAAGAGTTAAAATTTAAATATTATAGTTACTGTTCCATAGCAATAAAAGTATAAATGCAAAGCAATAAATAAAAGTAATAAAGTAATAAAGACATAAATATCTTTGTGTCTGGAAAGTAATACAAACACAATATCCTTTGGCCTTTGGTAATAAAGGTTGAGTGAAGGACTCCTTAAGATGTGTTCTAGATCTATAAAAGTTATATAATTTTCTTTTCTTTTGAGTTCATTTTGATCATTTCACTTATTTCTTATCACCTGAGAACTCACTTGCTTCACCTGCTTTATCTAAAGAGATCTAACAGCATGAATTTATTTGAAACAGAAGGCTTTGTCAAGTTAAATATAATGAAAAGATTAGGAAAAAAAGAAATTTCCTACATCAAAGTGGCTGTCCCCACACATACCTACATTTCCCAGAAGACCTTCAGATAAATGGAGGCAAATCCAAAGATCAAAAGGAGAATGTATTTCTCACCTCTGAGAAGCTATCCTAGACTGTCACACAGGTGAATTAGCCTATTGCTGGGACATTCAGTCATACTTCACACCTCAGAGCACTGGACTGGCCTTGCAAATGAGATGCTACCTCCTAGCCTGAATGAAGCCATGAACTTATGAAACATGTAGCATGGGGATCAGCCACTTCCTACCTCAGTGGGTCTGTGGTGACCAGTTGCCTGTCTATGGGCTGTCTGACTTGCCACTGGGCCAAGCACTTACCGTGACAATCGTGTAATGATTTGGGAAGGTTTTGGTTGGATAGACAGCTCTCATGTACTTTGAATGAATTCCACATGTTTCTGCAACAAAGCACAACAAGAAATTAAGAAGCTGCAGTGCTCACAAAACCCTACTTGTAGTAGCTGTGGTGGCAGCAGCTCTCTGGACCCAGGAAGCCCATAACCCCAAAGGTGAGGACCTGGGCTGCTTGGTGGGAGGCAGAGGGTACCTTGGCCCCCATCAACAATGGGTACCCCCCCACCACCATATTGGACTGACTCTAACTCAAAAAACCCCCAGAGCTACCAGCTGGGTTGAGGGAAGGGATCCATCGTATTGTTCAGAAGCACCGAAGCACCACCTCCCTCCCCTAAATCAGGCTGAGAAGGAACCACCCAGCTCTTAACTCTGCCTGGTTGTTTTTCTTTCCCACCCCAGGTTATTTTTTGTCTACCCTCTAGCCCCTACCTCTGAAGCCATTTTATAAACTATCATGCGCCACCCGAGCCTACAGTAAAAACAAAAACAGGCTTTCCCCATGGGGTGGGGGGTAGAATTATTTTTTTCCTCAGAAGGTTATTTTTATAAATAAAAACTTAAACATACAATTTTCCAGAGAAATAAAAAACTAAGAGTGGATTAAAGATGGAAAGAGGTCAAATTCTGACGTCTACAATTCCTCCATCCCAAGGAGTGTCAGTTTTTAGTAGAGAAATGAGTCAAATCAAGGGTCTACATTTTTCTGTAAAGACCTGATAATAAATATGTTGGGCATTGCAACTCCATATGGTCTGTTGAGGCCCAAAAGCATCCACAGGCACTACGTGAACAAATAAGAATGGCTGTCCTCCAATAAAAATTAATGGATGTTGAAATTTGAATTTCACATAATTTGTACCTGTCACAAAGTATTCTCTTCTTTTTCCCCCAACCATTTAAGAATGTAAAACAATTCTTACCATTTAACAGACCACACAAAAACAGAGTGGGCCACATTTTGACCACAGGCCACAGCTTGCTGACCCCTCAGCTAAGCGTACCCTAAATTATACACTACCACCAGCTTTGTTTTTACTGCTCCCCTCCTTCTGAACCAGATCATTAGGATGAGAATTTCTAGATCACATTTGCATCTCAGCTAATGGTTCTTAAATGACAATATCCAATATGACAAAAGTCAACACAACTATCCAGGCAACTGAGAAGGATTTGACTTGTATCAAGAGCATAAGCCCATGTCACGTAGTAACATTTACCAAATGAGCTAACTTCACTACTCATTATTTTTACCACGGTTTCCATCGGATCACTACAGTTTCCTGCTCTGTTTTCCACAAAGCATGGCGTCAATTTTGCTTTCAAATGTTCTGTTGTTTTTGGTCTGTGCAATGACCCTGCTGAAGGAGGTCAGAACCATTACAACATTGCTGTTCCCTCTGCAACAGTGACTTGTGAGAAATTTCCCATACTCAAATTCTATAAGAAAACTTCACCATTATTGATTCTATATAGGTGAAAAATAAAGCAAAAATGATTACTGTAAAGCAAGTAACAAATTTAGCAGCTGGAAATAATGAATGTTTGCTCAAATAGCCTTGGAGTTGGTCCAATATGCAGTGTTCCCAATATGGAAATTTCATATTGGGATGACCCCTTCAGAACCACCTTGGGCTATGTATCAAGTTTACTAAATAGGACTCTAGTAGGAATTGAAGGGTAAGTGGAAGGTGAAGAAAAGGGAGCTCAATCAATCAATCAATCAATCTACATTTGTGGTTAGCATCCCAAGTGGTTCTGATGTACCTAAGTTTGAGGTATGCCTTGCAATTTGATTCTTAAGTTTAATTAAAGATTAAAATAATCTTTTTCTTCTTTTTTTAGTCAATACTACCAACAAATAAATCTCGACCTCAGAGAAAGGTACATGTATTATTGTTAGTCATATGGTAAGAAAATAAAATGAGACCCAATTGATTATACAATGAAAAGAATTTAAGTAGGGGAAAAAACATAAAAAATAAACAGAAATACAAAGTCAGTTTCTGTTTTTATTTCCTTCAAACATGGGTAACGTAATTAAACGCTTACATGCCTAAAGGCACGGAGTATAAAATAAAATATAAACTAAGCTACTGGTAATGGAAGGACATGACACCTCCCTCTTGAGAATGTCCCAAATAGGCCACACCTGCTAACTATCCATGACTCAGACTACCATTTGGATCACTGGACTTTGAACCAGAGCTATTGTAGAACAGCTCACAGAAAGCAAAATCTTCAACTGTTTCTTCTAGAACTTAACAATCTAAATTAAAGCTAAAAGAATAATTCTGGAAGGGCACACAATAAACCAATAATAGTCACTTCTTTAGAGATAAGCTAGAAATCAGGAAAGAGTTTTATTGTTTGTTGGCTGGTTGTTGTTTTTCTATTATATACATATTTTTCCCTACTATATACATTTTAATATTGTTTTTAAAAGTTTATCATTTGTATAATTTGTTCCTTAAAAAAACTTTTTAAAAGGGATGTACCAACCAAAAAAATCTGAAAATATAAATGGAATAAACACATACTCCCAGTAACTATAAACTGTAAGGAGCAGAAAACTAAATGGATGAGTAGGGGAACAGCTGACAGAAGTAGCAAAAGCAGTACTAGGATGGAAGTGTATAGCAACAAACACCTACGTTAAAAAAGAACTTTTAAATAAACAACCTTACTTTCTACCCCAAGGGACTAGGAAAAGAACAAAAGGAACCCAAGCAGAAGGAAGGAGACAATAAAGATTACAGCAGACATAAATAAAATAAAGAATAGAAAAATAATTTTTAAAATTACAAAAACTAAACTTGGTTTTTTGAAAAGATAAAATTAATAAACCTTTAGCTAGACTACACCTTTCAAAAGAGAAAAGCCTAAGATTAGAAGACTTCGCTGCTGAATTCCATCAAACATTTAAAAAGAATTAATTTCAATCATTCTTAAACTCTTCCAAAACATTAAAAAAAAAAAAAAAACACCCAAACTCATTTTACGAGGATGGTGTTACCCTGATTCAAAGCCAGACAAAGACACCACAAGGAAAGGAAACTACAGGAAAATACACTTGAGGAACATAGATGCAAAAATCTTAATGGGATATACCACATTAATATAATACAGCATAAAAATCACATGATCATATCTCAACAGATGCAGAAAAGGCATTTGATAAAATTCAATACCCTTTCATGATAAAAACTCTCAACAAACTGGAAATGGAGGGATAATAAAGGCCATCTCTGGAAAGCCCACAGCTAACATCATACTCCACAATGAAAAACCAAGCTTTTCCAGTAAGATACTGGAGGCTTTCATACACCACAAACAATAACTAACTCAAAATGAGCTAAAGACTCAAAATATAAGGCCTGAAACTGTTAAAGTCTCAGAACAAAAGAGGAGGAAAGATTCATGACATTGTTTTAGTAATGATTTCATGAATATGATACCAAGAGCACAAACAACAAAAGCAAAAATAGACTAGCAGGACTATATCAAACTAAAAAGCTTTTGTGCCACAGAGGAAACCATCAACGGAAACAACATATGGAATGGAAGAAAATATTTACAAATTGTGTATCTGATAAGGAATTGATTCCTAAAATATATAATGAATTCTTACAACTCTAGAAAAAAAAAACCCACTTAAAAATGCACTAAGGATTTGAATAAACATTTCTCTGAAGAAGACCTATAAATGACCAATACATAAGGAAAAGATGATCAGGGATGCCTGGGTGGCTCAGTTGATTAAGCATCTGCCTTCAGCTCAGGCCATGATCCTAGGGTCCTGGATCGAGTCCTGCATTAGGCTCCTTGCTCAGCAGGGAGCTTGCTTCTCCCTCTGCCTGCCACTCCCCCTGCTTGTGCGCACTCTCTTTTTCTTTGACAAATAAATAAATAAAATCTTTTTTAAAAAAGAAGTACAATGTTAATTTTAGCCATTCTGACTGGTGTGAGGTGGTATCTCATTGTGGTTTTGATTTGTATTTCCCTGATGCCGAGTGATGTGGAGCACTTTTTCATGTGTCTGTTGGCCATCTGGATGTCTTCCTTGCAGAAATGTCTGTTCATGTCTTCTGCCCATTTCTTGATTGGATTATTTGTTCTTTGGGTGTTGAGTTTGCTAAGTTCTTTATAGATTTTGGACACTAGCCCTTTATCCGATATGTCATTTGCAAATATCTTCTCCCATTCTGTCAGTTGTCTTTTGGTTTTGTTAACTGTTTCCTTTGCTGTGCAAAAGCTTTTGATCTTGATGAAATCCCAATAGTTCATTTTTGCCCTTGCTTCCCTTGCCTTTGGCGATGTTCCTAGGAAGATGTTGCTGCGGTTGAGGTCGAAGAGGTTGCTGCCTGTGTTCTCCTCAAGGATTTTGATGGATTCCTTTCTCACATTGAGATCCTTCATCCATTTTGAGTCTATTTTCGTGTGTGGTGTAAGGAAATGATCCAATTTCATTTTTCTGCATGTGGCTGTCCAATTTTCCCAACACCATTTGTTGAAGAGGCTGTCTTTTTTCCATTGGACATTCTTTCCTGCTTTGTCGAAGATGAGTTGACCATAGAGTTGAGGGTCTATTTCTGGGCTCTCTATTCTGTTCCATTGATCTATGTGTCTGTTTTTGTGCCAGTACCATGCTGTCTTGATGATGACAGCTTTGTAATAGAGCTTGAAGTCCGGAATTGTGATGCCACCAACTTTGGCTTTCTTCTTCAATATTGCTAAAATTAACAAGTCAGGAGATGACAGATGCTGGCGAGGATGCGGAGAAAGGGGAACCCTCCTACACTGTTGGTGGGAATGCAGGCTGGTGCAGCCACTCTGGAAAACAGCATGGAGGTTCCTCAAAATGTTGAAAATAGAGCTACCCTATGACCCAGCAATTGCACTGCTGGGTATTTACCCTAAAGATACAAACGTAGTGATCCAAAGGGGCACGTGTACCCGAATGTTTATAGCAGCAATGTCTACAATAGCCAAACTATGGAAAGAACCTAGATGTCCATCAACAGACGAATGGATAAAGAAGATGTGGTATATATACACAATGGAATACTATGCAGCCATCAAAAGAAATGAAATCTTGCCTTTTGCGACGACATGGATGGAACTAGAGGGTATCATGCTTAGCGAAATAAGTCAATCGGAGAAAGACAACTATCATATGATCTCCCTGATATGAGGGAGAGGAGATGCAACATGGTGGGTTAAGGGGGTAGGGGAAGAGTAAATGAAACAAGATGGGATTGGGAAGGAGACAAACCATAAGTGACTCTTAATCTCACAAAACAAACTGAGGGTTAATGGGGGGGTGTGGGGGGTTGGGATTATGGACATTGGGGAGGGTATGTGCTATGGTGAGTGCTGTGAAGTGTGTAAACCTGGCGATTCACAGACCTGTACCCCTGGGGATAAAAAGATATTATATGTTTATGAAAAATAAAATTTAAAAAAAAAAAAAAAAGTACAATGTCACTGAACATCATGAAAATGCAAATCAAAACCACAATGAGTTATCACTGCACACCTGTTAGGACAGCTATTATCAGAAACACAAAAAACGAGTGTTGGTAAGGGAATGGAGAAGTTGCAACCTTTTTAACTTTTATTTTATTTATGTTATGTCACCATAGAGTACATCATTAGTTTTTGATGTAGTGTTCCATTATCCATTGTTTGTGTATAATACCCAGTGCTCCATGCAAACATGCCCTCCTTAATACCTATCACTGCGCTAACCCATCCTCCAACCCCCTCCCCTCTAAAACCCTCAGTCTCTTTCCCAGAGTTCATGGTCTATCATGGTTCATGTCCCCCTCTGATTTGTCCCCTTCATTTTTCCCTTCCTTCTCCTAATGTGTTCATGCCATTTCTCATGTTCCACAAATAGGTGAAACCATGTAATAATTGACTTTCTCTGCTTAACTTATTTCACTTAGCATAATCTCCTCCAGTCCCATGCACGCTGATGCAAAAGCTGGGTATTCATCCTTTCTGATGGCTGAGTAATATATGGACCACATCTTTATCCATTCCTTTGTTGAAGGGCATCTCTGATCTTTCCACACTTTGGCTATTGTGGGCATTGCTGCTATGAACATTGGGGTGCATATGGTCCTTCTTTTCACTACATCTGTATCTTTGGGGTAAATACCCCAAAAATGCAATTGCTGGGTCATAGGGTAGCTCTATTTTTAATTTTTTGAGGAATCTCCACACTGTTTTCCGAAGTAGCTGCACCAACTTGCATTCCCACCAACAGCGTAGGAAGGTTCCCCTTTCTCCACATCCTCTCCAACATTTGCTGTTTCTTGCCTTGTCAATTTTTGCCTTTCTAACTGGTGTAAGGTGGTATCTCAATGTAGTTTTGATTTGAAATTCCCTGGTGGCTAGAGATGATGAACATTTTTTCATGTGTCTGTTAGACATTTGTATGTCTTCTTTGGAGAAGTGTCTGTTCATATCTTCTGCCCATTTTTTGACTTGTTATTTGTTTTCTGGGTGTTAAGTTCTAGAAGTTCTTTATAGAACTTGGTTATCAGCCCCTTGTCTGTAGTGCCATTTGCAAATATCTTCACCCATTCTGTGGGTTGCCTGTTTGTTTTGTTGACTGTTTCCTTTGCTGTGCAGAAGTTTTTTTATTTTGATGAAGTCCCAAAAGTTCACTTTTGCTTTTGTTTCCTTTGCCTTTGGAGATGTGTTTTGAAAGAAGTTGCTGTGGCCGATGTCAAAGAAGCTACTGCCTATGTTCTCTAGGATTTTGATGGATTCCTGTCTCACATTGAGGTCTTTCATCCATTTAGAGTTTATCTTTGTGTATGATGTAAGCAAATGGTTAAGTTCAACCTCTGTATGCTGATGATGAGACTACAAAATAATATAGCCACTGTAGAAAACAATATGAAGGTTTCTCAAATCATTAAAAATACAACTACACTATGATCCAGCAATCCTACTTCCAGATGTTTATCCAAAAGAATTGAGATCAAGATCTTGAAGAGCTATTAATACTCTCATGTTCAACATAACAGCATTCACAATAGCCAAGATGTAGAAACAATCCAAATATCCATCGACAGATAAATGCATTTTTTTAAAGATTTTATTTATTTATTTGACAGAGAGAAATCACAAGTAGGCAGAGAGGCAGGCAGAGAGAGAGGAGGAAGCAGGCTCCCTGCTGAGCAGAAAGCCCGATGTGGGGCTTGAACCCAGGATCTGGGATCATGACCTGAGCCGAAGGCAGCGGCTTAACCCACTGAGCCACCCAGGCGCCCCAGATAAATGCATTTTTAAGTGTAATATATAATAATGTATTTCATCCTTAAAAAAAAGAAGGAAATTCTACAACGTACAACCATATAGATGAACCTTGGGGATATTAAAAAAAGACAAATATACATGATTCCACTTACATGAGACATCTAAAAGATTCAAACTCATAGAAGCAAAGAATAGAAGGGTGGTTGCTAGGGTCTATGGGGAGGAGAAAGTGGAGAGTTGCTAATCAATGGGTATAAAATTTCATTTACATGAGATGAATAAACTCTAGAGATCTGCTATAAAACATTGGGCCTATAGATAACAATATTGCATTCTATATTTAAAAATCTACTAAGTGGCTAGGTCTCATGTTAAGTGTTTTTACCAAAATAAATTTAAAAAGGAAGAGGAGGAGGAGTCAGACAGATAATGGCATCTGGAGAATTTGTTCTGTTGTTCATGAATTTTAAACTTGGTAACTTGGTAAGTCTAATCTTCAAAACTCAGCAAATGTTGCCTGCTAAATACACCTGTTCTACTAGTCTTAGTCTATCCCCAGTTTCTCACCCAACTTTCAGGAAACCTGACTTAAGCCAAATCACCTCTCTCTTACTTGACAGTTTCCTGTTCTTGGGCCTCACTCTTTTTTTTTTCCTGCTCCCACCCACACAGACAAGACAATGACCTGCTCACTGGAGTTGAGTCAGTCCTTTTAACTATCACAAATTTGACTCATGGTGCTGTGCGGTATTAGCTCATGTCAGTTTCCATGACCACTGTCACTGTCACCCAACCCAGGGGGCTTGATGGGATACTGGAGATGGGGTACTAGAAGGTTCTTAAAGTGATGCCTGTTGTCACGTACCTCACCTCAAGCCTACCATTTGCAGGAGGTACTAATCCTAAGTCTTATCACATCTACTCTCAATGAGGCCTCCTGAAAGCTAATAGCCCATTTTGCCTTGGTAGGCCCAGTTAGTGATGTCTACACATTGAAAGGATCAAAATCTTGTCTGCGTGACTTAAAAAATACATATTAAACCTTAAAAGGGAACTCTCTCTATGGCCCAATATTTCACTGGTGTCACTTCCAACTCCGAGTGGGATGAGCAAATCAAATAATTCTACTTCAAAAGGGGTTCGGCTAAATTCTCTTTGGATACAGAATTTGATATCCAGCTCATTAATGAAAATGCAGATAAGGAAATAAAATGTGTGGGAAATATTAATTAACTTTCTGGGCCAAAATAACTCAGCGTTTCAATGGCAAGCACCGAATTTGGAGCCAGTTCTGTCAGAATCCCAAACTCTTCATGTTTTTGCTAAGGCTGTATCTCAGAGAGTGAGAGAAAAGCTGAAGCGACAAAGCACCTTGTGTTAGAGGGGGAAGCAGTCCAACATGGGATTTTATAGCTGGAATAAACAGTAGAGATCATTAGCACTAACCCTCTCATTTTACAAGTGAGGATACTAAGACCCAGACAAGGGAATGGACTTACTCAGGCTCAAATAGTTATTTTTAATTATTTGTAGAAAAATAAAAAGAGACACCAGTAAAATTGTGATAAACTTTGAGGCTCTTGGAAGCAAAAGAGGGCCTGGCAGAAGGGAGACAAAAGAAAGAAGGGGTAGGGAAGCCTATAGACCCGGGAGCCAACCCTCTGGGCCCTAACTGATACTTCTTAGCTCTGTGTCCTTAGGTACTTGGTTTCTCTTTATTAATAACCTTATAACATCATATGAGGACCAACTTTCCTGAAGAGAAGTGTCACATCCTGCTTAAGATGACAATAAGACCAATAATCATAATAGGACCTTAAAGTCATTCAGTGTGTACTACATTTATGTTCTCACAGTAGTCCCAACAGGTAGGAAGTGGCCATTTTACAACTCAAGAGAATGGGCACCAGTAGGTGAGATAAGCTTGCCCATGCTCTCACAGCTAATAAGCAGTGGAGCCAGTTTCCAGGCAGTTTACTTCTAGAATCAGACATAGATACTGGACCTTTTGCCTTCTGGAACACTGGTACATGCTGGCTCGGTTCTGCACTCAGGCTCCTTCAGGATCCTGTCCTTGCTGGTCACGTTGCTAAGACCCAGGACCCAAGTCTGACAAACACCGCTTGTGAGACAGTGTATGTGAACAGATTTCCATAGGATGGAACTTACATTCAAATACAAAACAAATCACAATAAACAAAAAGGTGAACGGGTTACAAAAAAAGGAGGAGCCTTCAAGTATGAAAATAGTTACTGTGAGTGGTAAATTCCTCAGGATCTTCAGAGGAGCTGGGAGAAGCCAAATGACTAATAAAGAAGGTCAGGAAGGAAGGTACCCATCAACAAATTGGCAAACTATTGTCCTTACCCTTGTGTGCCTATGGTTGTGGAAGACTTACTCAGTTTATTAATATTAGGTATGAGGGTGTGCCATGTCTGCAAATATTCAGCTCTAAATCCATCCATGGAAAACAAAATAACTGGTGGTAGTTCAAATCTGAAAATGGAAAACAAAATATTAGTCTATTATTTTGATTGTAAAAAAAAAATAAAGACACTTTGCTGTACTACTTACAATTCTCTAAATTAGAAAATGCTTAGAAAGTATGCTAAGAAAACAATCCTGGGTCAATTTTTTTCTTTCTCTTTTAAAAAATTGTTATCTCTTGGGGCACCCGTGTGGCTCAGTTGGTTAAGTGGCTGCCTTCAGTTCAGGTCGTGATCCCCAGAGTCCCAGGATTGAGCCCCACATGGGGATCTCTGCTCAACAGAAAAGTTTGCTTCTCCTTCTGACCCTTCTCCTTCTCATGCTCTCGCGCTCTCTCTCTCTCTCAAATAAATCTTTAAAAACAATTTAGAAATAAAAATTGTTATCTCCCTTAACCATCAGTTCTTCCAGTATGTAAGGAACCTCTAATTAGCTGCTAGTAATGACAGCAGGTCAGTAATCCCTTAGCTTCATTCAGTCTTTAGCATCTATTGAACCCTAAGCAGTTACTTGAACTCTCATAACGCAGTCCTGACCCACTCACCTAATACTTTGGAATCACTATAACAGAACATTAGTATCATTGCCTTACCTCAAATACATTTAGTATTTTACAGTGGTAAGTATACATGGAGCTTATTAATGGCAATTTTTCCACAGAGGTCAATTATCATTCTAGCAGAACATTAATAAAACATCCCCAGAGATGGGACTGTTAACCTCAGACCTTTCATGGACCTGAGTTTGCTAAAGAGTCAAGAGTTATGATTACTGAATTCAAGGCTCAAACTCAAAATCTGTTGAGGTTCTAATTCTACTGTATTTCAGATATAAGTATGATATGAAATTTATGAACTCTACAGCTTATGAGGTTATTATTTTAAAGTGCTACCCTTTGATTCTCTATCTAATATCCCACTAGATTAATATTAACATCAAAAGTATTACAATCTTTTTTTTTTATATCCATATTTAAGCTAAAGTGATGGAAGGTTAACTCTTAGGATATAGCCAGAGGTTGTCTTTTCTTCGTTTAATTTTTTTTTCACTTTTAAAATTTTACTTGTATATAATTTATATACAGACACACCCACACGCACACTTCACAGATGTATAGTTTGATAAATGTTTCCTAATTTCCTAACTGAACTCCACTGTGAACTTGATCACCCAAATCATGAAACAGAATACCAGCACCCTAGAATCCTCTCCTCAGGCTCCTTTCCACTTAATAGCCTCTGTAAACCACACCCCCACCAAGGGTGAGCAGAACCTTGACCTCAAACAAATAGATTTATATTTACAGGGGCGCCTGAGTGGCTCAGTGGGTTAAGCCTCTGCCTTCAGCTCGGGTCATGATCTCAGGGTCCTGGGATCGAGCCCCGCATCGGGCTCTCTGCTCAGCAGTGCTCTGCTCAGCAGTGAGCCTGCTTCCTCCTCTCTCTGCCTGCCTCTCTGCCTACTTGTGATCTCTCTCTCTCTCTCTCTGTCAAATAAATAAATAAAATCTTTAAAAAAAAAGATTTATATTTACATGCACATGGGATAATACAGGATGTATCCTGGCGTGACTGGCTTTTTTTTTTTTTACTGAACATTATGTTTGAGATTAATTCATACTGTTACATGGAGCTGTAGATCATTCATTCTCATGGCTGTCTTGTATTCCAGTGAATGAATAAACCACAACTTAGTCATCCTACTGTTGCTGGACATTTAGGTAATTTCCACTTTGGAGCTATTAGGAATAGAAGCTATAAACACCAACATTTGTTTTAAATTCCAAATACACTGCATGCAACTGATAATGTGAGGCTCATATTTCACTTTAGATGTGAATTTTAAATTTTTATACAGGGGGGAATTGGGTGGTTGGGTGATGGACATTGGTGAGGGTGAGTGCTGGGTGTTACGGACCTGTCCGCCTAAAACAAATAAAACATTATATGTTAATTTAAAAATTTTTTAATTAAAAACATAAATTTTTAAACAAAAACACACTTTTCCAAGAAACTTGATTGGAATTGTCCTTAAAAATTCTGATGAATATCCAATATTATTATGGAGAAAATTCTGAATGCTAATATAAACTATTTCTTTAAAGATTTATTTATTTTAGAGAGAGACTGAAAGAGTGCAAGTGAACAGGGGGAGGGGCAGAGGGAGAGAGAGAGAGAGAGAGAAAGAAATTCAAACAGACTTCCTGCTGAGCACAGAGCCTGATGTGGGGCTCACCCACTACCCATGAGATTGTGACCTGAACTGAAATCAAGAGTCTGGCACTCAACTGACTGAGCTACCTGGAAGCCCTTAATACAAACTATTAATAAGAAAAATAATTTCTATGCTTTTCAAGGTGCTGAGTAAAGCTAGAAAAATATCACCCTGGCCATCTAATTCCACACTGTAAGAGAAACTGAGGAGAGTTTGGAGGACAGGTCTATATGGTTTCCCAGAATACACATTTACTGTAGAGTAATTCATTTAACAAATATTTGAGTCAGACATTATACTAGGTATAGAAAATAAAGGCATGAAGGGATTACAGCCCTAACCTAGGGGATGAAATTGAGAAGTAAACAGGAGTGGTTAAAGGTGAGATTTGATTACACAATGCTACTCAACTACATAGGGGATGTCAGATTTGACCTTTGTAAGGTAAGAACAGACACATGAACTTGGCCTTAAAGAACGAATAGAAATAATATGAAAAGAGAATGGGACCAATGTGTTAATCAGAAAAAAAATATGCTGTGCAAAAGCCCATGTGAGAGATATGGTACACACACGCAATAACATTTATGAGTCTCAAAATCACTGGATTAAGAAAAATGACACAAGGGAACATATGGGATGATTCCATTTATATGAAATTCTAGAACAGGAATCTATGGTGACAGATATTAGTACATAAGGCATCTTTCTGGGGTGACGGAAATATTCTTTATTTTGGAAATACTCTTTATCTCTGGGTTATATGTGTTTCTGGATTTCCAAATCTTATTATACTGTAAACATAAATGTGAACCTTTCAATATATACAGATTATATCTCAAAACAAAATGGAAAATTAAGATTGTTTTAACTACAATATATAGAAAACTCATCAAGAAGTTCAAGCAGTGCAGGGGCGCCTGGGTGGCTCAGTGGGTTAAAGCCTCTGTCTTTGGCTCAGGTCATGATCTCAGGGTCCTGGGATCAAGTCCCACATCAGGCTCTCTGCTCAGTGGGGAGCCTGCTTCCCTGCTCTCTCTGCCTGCCTCTCTGCCTACTTGTGATCTCTCTCTGTCAAATAAATAAATAAAGTCTTAAAAAAAGAAGTTCAAATAGTGCATTACAATTTGCATTGGAAATACTTATTTTTCATAAATTCATTAGCATAGAGCTGTTAAAACTTTTATATTCATAAATATGCCATCAAAATAAACTTGTGGCTTAAAAACAAGGTCAGACATCTAAGAGATCAAGATGTTGACTTCTCACATGAAATCTTCTGAACTTGGCATTATGATTATGATAATGATTTTTACAGTTACTAATACTATTTTATAGAGGAAGCTTAGAGAATTGACTAGAGCAAAGATACTCAAATATCCATTTTATTCTAATTTTTTTGCTCTTCCACCCAGAAGCCACTGAACAGGGCAGCTGGATCTGGGGATTGGGAAACCAAAGTCACATGGTACAAAAACAGACAGTATCCACACACATTCTTTAAATAAAATAATACTATCTAAAAATGACTCCACCAATACTTTCTGTCGCCAGATATTCCATTTTTCTTTATCTCACCATCTTCCTTCCCCTCCTCGGGCCAAAAGAATGAAGTTGGTGAAGGGCAGAGGGGCAACTGGACAGGAAATCCACCCTGACTGAGATGATGTGGGGCGTGTTTCCACAACTGGGAAAAGTCCAGCAGCAGCCATTATAAATATGTGAAGGAGATGTGCGGGAGGGGTGAGGGGGTTTTGCCTCATGCGTTCCTCACTCATGTACATGTGATAAAGTCCTTATCCACTTTCCCTTGTGAGGCCTTCAATGGACAAACTTTCCTTTTCCTCAGTGAATATCAATTCAAAGTTCCAGGAGATCAGTAGGAAAGATTCTGCATGGAGTAATTCAGATCTAAATCCTAATCCTGACCAGAGGACCTTGAGAATGTTAAAATTTAATACTTCACCTATTTTTTAAGTCATTTTTATAAGACATGAATGTAAAAATTTAATTAAAATTGCTTTTGTAAACAATGATGTGAACAAAAGTCCAAGTTTGAAGCCACCAGGAATCCTAATAGTTGGTTAGGTATATTGGCTTTTCTGGTTTTGTTTTGTTTTTTAAAGATTTTATTTATTTATGTGTGTGAGAGAGAGAGAGAGGATGAGAGGGGAGAAAGTCAGAGAGAGAAGCAGACTCCCTGCTGAGCAGGGAGCCCAACATGGGACTCAATCCTGAGACTCCAGGATCACGACCCGAGTTGAAGGCAGTGCTTAACCGAGTCACCCAGGTGCCCAAGTGTATTGTTTTAAAATATAAATAAAATGGAGGAAATGTAGCTACTTCTCAGCTACATTCCATGTTAAAGGAAGATTAAAAACTCCGCATATTCTCACCCTTCTGGACACTGAGACTGTTGGGCTGTGCCACACTCTTCTTTCACCCATGAGGTTTCTCCTGAAAAACAAAATCGAAATCTTTAGACAGGTGCACCACAGAAAAGAAAAGAGAAACAAATGTGCAATGAACTTGATCTTTCCAAACTACTTCATTCTTGTTATTCCAATGACTAAATTCTTCTAGAACGTGTTAAGTGCCATTTCGCATGTTGAAAAGATCAGTGTGTCCAGAGATTTGCACAGATTGAATACCAAGAAGCTCATCTTTACCAAGAAAAACAAAGGGCATTCTTTTAGCTGGAAAGGGACAATTAGAAAAAAATGACTTTAATAAATATAGATATACCATCTAAAGAATAGAGAAAAGAAATCATGGCAGGGTTGGGGGGCACAGAAGCAGCCAATGAGAGTAACTGATTTCAATTGGGAAAAATTGAACCAAGAAATTTTTAAGATCTTAACTACAAAATTTTTACTTCAATGTTTCTGTTTATAGAACATTCCAGCTAACCAATGAAGTAGAAATGATAGAGTATAAATATCATCACTTGTATCCCTTGATAGATACAGGCAATGATCATCAATGGCTAACATCCCAGAAAAAGCAACAAGCAGACAAGATGTGTCTCTTAACAGAAGTAATACCACCATCTATGGTGTATACTTGCAAAATAAATAAACACATTTCCTTTTCTAAAAAAAATATTTTATTTATTATTTATTTGACAGACAGAGATCACAAGTAGGCAGAGAGGCAAGCAGAGAGAAAGGAAGGGAAGCAGACTCCCTGCTGAGCTGAGAGCCTGATGTGGGGCTAGATCCCAGGACCCTGGACTCATGACCTGAGCCAAAGCCAGAGGCTTTAACCCACTGAGCCACCCAGGCACCCCTAAATAGATACACTTCTATTAAATTTCAGCAATGTTATGCAATGAATCCACTGGGAGAATTTACCATATGACTCAAGGATCAGTCTTGATATAAAAAGTTAAAAGAGTTATATATTTGAGGTAGAAAGTGGGAAAATAGGGGCACCTGGGTGGCTCAGGGGGTTAAGCCTCTGCCTTCAGCTCAGGTCATGATCTCAGGGTCCTGGGATCGAGCCCCATATCGGGCTTCCTGCCCAGCGGGAGCCTGCTTTCCTCCTCTCTCTGTCTGCCTCTCTTCCTAATTGTAATCCCTCCTGCTGTCAAATAAATAAATATATTAAAAAAAAAAAAAGTGGGAAAACAGAGTGGTCAGCGGCAGTGTGGTCAGTGACCTTATAGAATTAAGCAAACAAGAAAGCGCAGTGCCCTCATGAATTTAGCAGAATTTTTAATGATGCACTATTAAATGTCAAACAATAATTACTTGGAAAAGAAGTTACCATTTCAGGCATCTATTTTTCCTTTTTGATAGTTCTTTTTAGTTGCTTTCAATTATATTTTCTAATAAAAATTGACTCATTCATTAGTGTAAAATCTATTTTCTACTAATATGTTATAGTTAATGTTTTTTCTATAACATTTTCTTCCTATTCGAGAAAAATCAGAATTCAACCTAATCTCATTCTTTTGGTCTAGAAATATTAAAAGTATAAGTTACTTACTTTTATTGGTTGTGGTATTATGAAAAAGGGGTTGTTAACTTGAAGCAATTTTGTTGCTGTGTGTTTATGTGCACTTTTTATAAATTTCATTACATGTTCCGAGGGATTGGTAATTTAAAAATATATATATCTGCAGTATGTCACTTACAGCTGGAACCAGGAGTTGAATAATCTGTATCCTTATCTTGGCTCTGCATTAACTCTCCAAAGGTCCCTAATCAGTCATTTGATCACTCAGGACACAGTCATCGGAACAGTAACATCGGTTTAATGGACTGCTAGATGGGCCAGATAACCTCTTTCATCAACTCTGCCATCTGGTATCTCAAACCACAAATATTTCTAGCAGAGTTATTATTGGACTGGAGAAGACCTTGCTTTACCAATGAATATGGAACTTTTATCTTTCTCTTCTTTTCTATAGTATCTATGCTATGAGCTCCCTCTCTGTATAGTGAACAAGCCACATTTTTTGCCATAGTAAACATGTTGTCTCCGACTTGATTCAATTTATGCAGCCTGGGTCAGCCAGCTCTGGGGTCAATGAACACACAGAAGCGAACAGGTCAACCTCCTCTGCTTACCTTGGCAGACACTCTTGTAGTCAGCACAGCAGTCTTTCCTCTGCAGACAGTCATCCGAACAAGAGCAGAGGCTGGACTCTAACCTGGTCTCCCCACAACGGAATCTATTGCATGTCCATATTCGAGCTGGAAAAGCACACAATTCAGTTCCCAGCATTTAACTTAAATACTTTAGTATCCAATAGCAAACATAAATTCCATGCATCTATCTCTGGATAGTTGTAAAGTCAAATTCTTGGCTTCTCTGCATTAATAAATGAAAATAGGTAATACAAACAAGGGGGCAATGCATCCCTTGTCTTCATTTGGCATGAGCAGCAGAGAGAAAGGCGGTTTTATAAGCTACAGCCCTGGTCTGCCTGGCAGGTACATCTCTGAGTTTGGAGAGACTCTGAACACTGGCTCTATTCCCATCCAAAAGTAGGAGCTCCCAGTGGAGATGACCCACTAGTGATGGGTACCACCCAAGAGCAGTTTTGTTTAAGGACAGGCAGCAAGGAAGAGGCAGTGCAACAGAAGTAACAGGAAGAGGGTGAGGTCTTAAGAAAGTAGGCAGGTCAGGGCACCTTCCAGCTGAGGGTGACAGAGGGCAAGATGAGTCTCCACCAGGCCTCTGCAGCTCTCCCAGGCTACGACGTGCTCAGTATGAGATCAGTGTAAATAAACATCAGTGCTAAAAACAGCAAGAGGCTGTCCCATGGCTGTTTCCTAGCACTGTCTGCTAGGAATCAGTGTCTAAAATCAACATCAGCCCTGTGCTTAGACAAATGCATCAGACAGATGACTGCTGTGTGTTTTGTCTTGCATAGAGTTCTTCATTGTCCATTATTTATCATTTACTTAGGAAGGATTTGGGGAGATTAAGTAAAGGGAATAGAGATCTTATCTATACTAAGTTATCCCTTCCCCCTTGCCCTTTTCAGAAAATATAATGTAAGAATCTCTACTATTCTAATCTTTACTCTATGAACCACTAGCCAACCCCCTACATACATGCTTTCACTGATTTCTTAAAAAATTAAACATTGAGAACTCTCTCTTCTACCCAGAGAACAGCGTTTCTCAAGTTGTGTTCTGTGGAGTGCTGGCATCAGAATCACCAAGGATCACCAGCTTTCCAAGTAAGCCTTACGCACCCTGAAACCTAAGAACCACTGCCCATGAAACTGATTAAGATGATTAACTTGAGCCATAGTGAAACTGCATCGAGATGTGTACTTCCGGCAACACATATGGCATTTTGTCTACTGGAGACCATTAGTCCTCAACCTCAGTCAAATCAAGTGTGAACTCTGTTTAGCACTGCAGAAGGGGAAACGATAATCCTGTACACAAGCTGTTATGGGCTGAATAGTGTCCTCTCAAAACGCTGGAGTGCTAGCCCACACTGCCACGGATGTGACTTTGCCTAGGAAAAGATCTTTGTTGGGGTGCCTGAGTGGTTCAGTGGGTTAAGCATCTGCCTTTGGCTCAGGTCATGATCTCAGGGTCCTGGGATCAAGCCCCATATCGGGCTGCTTGCTCAGCATGCAACCTGCTTCTCCCTTTTCCTCTACTGCTCCCCCTGCTTGTGCTCTCTCTGCATGTCAAATAAATAAATAAAATGTTGTTTTTTTTTTTAAAGAGCTTTGTAGATACTCAAGTTCAAATGAGGTCATTACAGTGGTCCCTATCCAGTGCAACTGGTATTCTTATAAAAAGGGGAAATTTGGACATGCGCGCGCACACACACTCACAGGGGAGACTGTGAAGACACAACAGAACTCGGTGAAGACAAAGGCAGAGTTTGGGGTTATGCTGCCAAAAGTCAATGACCGCCAATGACTTATAAGCCACCAGAAGTTAAGAGAAGGGCAAGGAATGGATCTCCCTCATAGCCCTTAGGAAGAACCAACCCTGATGCAACTTGCATCTTGGATTTCTAGCCTCTAGAACTGAGAAAAAGAATTTCTGTTGTTTAAGCCCCCCAGATTCTGTGTTATGGCAACCCTAGTAAACCAATACACAAGATGTGTGGGGAGCACTTAGACATGCGTTAATGACAGCACAACCAACATGCTAGAGTGAACTTATCCTCAGAATCCATACTTGATTCCACACAGGTGTCTTCAAAATCCCAGCAGCAGTCGCCTCTGTGTTTGCATTCTGTATCACACCGGCAGTTCTCCAGTCCTCTAAATGAAGAATCGAAGCATTTCTTCCTGCAACTGCCTGTAGGAGCTGAGGAAATAAGGAAAACAGCACTTAGAAGTGATCTGAGGGGCACCTGGGTGGCTCAGTCAGTTGACCACCCAACTCTTGATTGTGGCTTAGGTCATGATCTCAGGGTTGTAAGATCGAACTCATGTCAGGGTCTGTGCTCAGAAGGGAGTCTGCTTGAGAGTCTCTCCCTCGCCCTCTACCCCTCCTTCCATGCTTTCTATCAAATAAATAAAATCTTAAAAAAAAAAAAAAAGCTATCTGATGTCTCGGGGCTAGGTGGTAGAAGCACACAGAAGATATACCTAGTGCAAACTAGGTCAGACAAATAGACATTTTTTAATTGTGATGTATGATTTATCAGTGCAAAGTGATAAATAGTAGGTGATTTTTCCCCAGGACTCTAGAGAGTACCCAGACTCAGAACACCAGGCACCATTAGGTGAAGGTAGGAGAGACAGGCAGAGGCTTAATAAAGTGAAACTGATTTAAAGTATGGAGATGGAGCACCAATGATCCACCCCACCTCTCACTTGATAGAAGGCTTATAATCTAGAAGAATTTAGGAAAAGTAGCTTTCATCACAGAGGCAGACATAGAGAACAGCTAGGATGAGAAAAGATGAACACGCCATACTCACAAATGTGAACAAATGGTTATCAGACATTTGAAGATAGCGAAACACAATCCAACATAAAAACAAAGACCAAAACAAAAAAGAAAACTTGACTGAAAAAGAAACAATTTAAGGAACAGAAGAGTTAAACACACACACACACACACACACACACACACGCACGCACAGCTAATAGTGAGATCTTCAGAAAAGACAATATTGTATCCATGAAATGAGAAAGCTATAATTTCAAAAAGAGAAATAATGTTCAGGGTACTCTTCGAAATAAAAACATGAAAGCAGTAACGAAAAATTCAACAGAGGGGTGTGGTAGGCAGAATGATGGTTTCAGAGAAGATTTCACACCCTAATCCCGAAGACTGAATATGCTACATTGTTTCACATGGCAAAGAGTTATTGCAGATACAATCAAGGCTGCTACACAGCTGACCTTTAAAAGGAAGGTAGTACCTAAAAGTGAAAACAGAGAAAATAACATATTATAAAATTTCCCAGAACTGAAAAGTATAAATTATTACATCAACTTTTCCCAGGCCAAAACTCATACAAAGGTGTCAGAACAATAGGTATAAAGAGATCTTGAAAGTTCCCAGAGAGAGATCATGAGCAATCTATCAAAGATCACAAGTCAGAATTGCATCACATTTCTTGAAAGCAACAGTGAAAACCAGAAGATGGGAAAGCAATGTCTTCATATTTCTAGAGGAAATTTATGTTCATCTCAGAATTCAGTGTCTAGCCAAACTATCAAGTGTTAGGTTAGGATGATGAAAATGTCTTTAGATAGATAAGAACTCAAGCTGTATCTTTTATCAAAGATATAGTATCCTATTTTAAGAAGCTATTAAAAGATGTTCTTTAGCAAAATGAGGAAGTAAAACAAAGAGATCCAAAAAATAATGAGATCCAACACAATGGAGGGTCTAAGGAAACAGCAAACAAACCAAGAGAGCAACCAACACAGACTGGAGCAGCAGGGCAGAGAAATAAAAGTTAAAGTAAAAGATATCACACTATAACTAAGTTCACATTGCCAAAAATGAGAGAGCCAGATAATGCCAAGTGTTGCTGGAGATCCATGGTAAAGACAGAGAATAAGCCATTCCAGAAAGTACACTGGGGCTACTCACCCAAGTTAAAATACAGACCCTAAGACCTAGGAGTCTATTCCTGGGTAGATGATGGATGATGAAGCAATCTCACACAGGTCCGTAAGGGAACCTGCAGGATGGATGTGATATAAAGGAACTAAAATCAACCTGGGTATCCAGCACTGGTTGGGGGGGGGGGGGAGGCTGCGCATAGGTCAAATAGTATATTGCTATACATGCTAAAAAGTAATATGTAGTTGGGATGCCTGGGTGGCTCAGCTGGTTAAGCGTCAGCCTTTGACTCGAGCCACAATCCCAGAGTGTGGGATTGAGTCCCACATCAGGGTCCTTGCTTGGCAGGAAGCCTGCTTCTCTCTCTGCCTGCTGCTCCCCGACTTGTGCTCTCTCTCTGACAAATAAATAAATAAAATCTTTTTTTTTTAAAGCTCTACTCTAGTAAGTAGATAGATGCCAAAGAATAGAAGAATGCATAACAATTTAGATGGATCTTAAGAAACATTCAATGAAGAGGTAACCAAAAAAAGTTTATATATCACTTGTACATAAGGCCTTTACATTTTTATATTCACTGTCCTACTTTGAAACATTTTCTGCACATGGCTTCCAGGACACAACAATCACCTGGCTTTCCTCCCACATCCCTGACCAATTCTTCTTAGAATTCATCCATGCCGCACCCCCAACCACATCCTCCCTATTTTTAAGGTTAGTGTGTTCCAGTCATGTTGCTTTAATTCCACATATGATGCTGATAACTGCCACACTGCTTGTCCATATAGGACCTCCATTCAAAGTCAACCTCATATATCCAACTACCTTCTGGCTTTCACTTGGACACCTAGTAGATATTTCAAACTTAACATGTCCAAAACAGAGTTCCTGATTATTCTCCCCAAATCAACTTCTTCTGTAGTGTTCCCCATCTCAATTTTGGGAATTCTGTATTTCCAGATGTTCATACCAAAAATCTTGAAGTCATTCTTGATTTCTCTCTTTCTCCATATCCATTCTGTGGATAACATCTGTCTACCACATCCAAAGATATCCAGGATCCAAATACTTCTCACAGTTACAATGTTACCACCCTAGTTCAAGACATAGAGCTTGTGTGTATTATTGCAATAATTCCCTAACTGGTGTCTCCACATCTGATTTCACTCTGCCATTTACTCCTAACACAGCAGCCTAAGTGCGTGCGTGAAAAAGCAAACCACCGCATGTCACTTCTCTGCTCAAAACTCCAATCACTTCCCATCACTCTCAGAATGAAAGCCTACAGCCAGAATGGACCTGACAACCTCACTGGCTTGCCTTCTCTTCCGTCCTTTGGTTGATCTCATTTTATGACTACCCTCCTTCTTGTCCTCTTAGTTCCAACTCACCAACCTTGTTATTCTTTAAATGAACTTGCCAGGCAAGATCCTGCCTTAGGCCTTTGCCCTTGTCCTTTCCTCCTGCCTGGAATGTTCTTCCCCCAAATATCTCTATTTCTCCCTCACTTTAGCTCTTTACAAAAGTCATTTCACATACAGCCCCCATCCCACCCTAACTCCGTATTTTATAATCTTTTCAGTTTTACTTATCCCTTAGCACTTTCCTTATCATACTATACATATATTTGGCTTATTTATATTTTTAGTGTCTGTCTTCCTGCTGGACTGTAAACTCTCAGATGGATGTGTCCATTTTCTTCACCACTGCATTCCCAGTAATTAAATTGTACCTAGCATACAGTCAAGTGCCCAATTGTTGAAGAATAAGTAAAAAGGATGTGGACATAAATGGATAAATTTGTAACAATACATAAAAACTCAAACCAGAAAAAGAGCTTAAAAACTCACACCAGAAAAAACATACTACGCTTACAAAAAGTGGGTTAATTGGAGTGGAGAATGGTGAAAATGGTCCAGGTTGGAGATTAGGAATCAGTCATGGAAGAATGAGGGGATGACTATTTCAAGGAAGCTGGCAAAGGAGGGGCTGGAGTTAAGTCCCAAGGCCCTGGGTGGGAAGGGGTGATGCCACATGAGGGCTGGTAACCTGAGATAAAAGGACAAGAATAGGGAGCAGTGACACTGGGAAGCCAGCCAGTAGGTGTACTGAAGTAAGGAAGGGAAAGAAAGAGCCAAAATAATCAGAGATTTTGTTCAGAGATTGCTATATTCCTCTTCCAATTAATTTACATGATTTGGGGGTAAGACAACCAAGAAGTGATGCATTCCTGTGCACACGAACATCAGAATAATATAGCAAAGTGGCCCACCTACCTGTGTCAGGTCTAGGACTGGCACCGTAGTTCAGAAACCCAACAGCCAAGCGACCCCAAAAAAGACAGTAATTTTCCAGGTAAGGCCCACCTTTCCAGTTCCAACGTGTTCCCATGTTATGCCACGGGTACTGAGTGTTAATTCTTAAGTGAAAACATACCTGGAAAAGTGGCTATTAATCTCACCAAGAGTCTCCCTAAACAAAGAAGCAGTAAGACCTTCCCCAAGAAAGTCAAACCAGAACTTAATCAACCAAATTAAAAAGGAGAGTTAATTACCTAGCATTTGACCTCATACCTCCCCTTTGTAAAAGTACCAAAATGATATATAATAAGATTTAGAAAATACTTTTCATAGAGTCGCTTATAAATGGTTTATGTACTGTTCATACTGATCAGATATGGCAAAAGAGATATGACCTCTATCTCCTATTTTTTTCTTTGCCTTTTTTTTTTAAAGATTTTATTTATTTATTTGACAGACAGAAATCACAAGTAGGCAAAGAGGCAGGCAGAGAGAGAGGAGGAAGCAGGCTCCCTGCTGAGCAGAGAGCCCAACAGGGGGCTTGATCCTGAAACCATGACCTGAGCTGAAGGCAGAGGCTTTAACCCACTGAGCCATCCAGGTGCCCCTCTTTGCTTTTTTTTTTTTTTTTTTTTTTTAATTCGTTTTTATGACAAAAGGAGGGTGGAAGGGATAGCACAGAGGGAGAGGGAGAAGCAGACTTCCCACTGAGCAGAAAGCCCGTTGCCCGGCTGGATCCTAGGATCCTGAGATCAAGATGTGAGCCAGAGACAGAGGCTTAACCCACTGAGCCACCCAGGTGTCCCTTTCTCTGCTTCTTGTGAGGAAAAATAAATAAATGTGAAGCTTTTACTCTGTACTACATTTAAGACTGTGGGATTGCCTAACCAAGAAACAGTGAGATTTCAGGGAGCGTGCAGTACTAACAGGGCAGGAGGTCATGGGAGGGAAGCAACCAAAACTTTCGAGACCAAGTTTATCAGCGGATAAGAATGCGTAGAGTAGGGGCTGGGACGGGAGTCTTTGACCCAGTTATCAGAGTCCTCTACAAAGGTGAGGACAAATAAGAGGAACAGACAGGAATGATAGGAATCTCAAAGGAGCAGGGGTGAGGGCAAAAGGGTAAAGTCCAGAAATGAGAGGGGATAACGCTGACCACATTGTGGGCTCCTAGGAAGGGCAACGTGGGAAAAGGAGAGGACTAGGAAGAGAATGCTCCCCCGAGAAGAGCAGAGCTCCAGAAAGGGGCACGTTCGGTTTCAAGGGGTAAAGGGGAGGAGAAAGGAGATATAAGGAACTGTGTTGAGAAAACACCGAGAGTATACCTTGCTCTTCTTGTTGCCTGAGTCCAAGCCCCAGCCCCAATCCTAGTGACACAATCACCAACAAAGCAAGAAGAACCTATTATGAAAAAAAGGAAACGTAACCTTTACAATTGAAAAAAAAAATGTAAAAAGGTACAAAGATACCCTCCTCCCTCTCTCAGTCAATATTAAGGACACAGAGCACACCAGCTCCAACAATGATAGGGGCATGGACTTTTTTTTTCCCCAAAGTTTTTTTTTTTAGATTTTATTTATTTATTTGACAGAGATCACAAGTAGGCAGAGAGGCAGGCAGAGAGAGAGAGAGAGAGAGAGAAGGGGGGGAGGAAGGGAAGCAGGCTCCCTGCTGAGCAGAGAGCCCAAAGCGGAAGCGGGGCTCAATTTCAGGACCCTGGGATTATGACCTGAGCTGAAGGCAGAGGCTTTAACCCCCTGAGCCACCTAGTCACCCCACTTTTTTTCTTTTTAATGTCTGAAAATAAGAAAGCTTTGGGAAGAATTTTAAAATGCTATTATTACAGAACTTCAAATTCAAATACATTGGTTAGCTTAACCAATGGTTAGCTAACAGTCCTGGTTAGCTTAACCCCAAATAGAGTTAAAGTATGAATGAAACCATGAGAGCTATTTACCTTTGCCCATTTCTCATTCTTAACTAGATACCGATTTGGAGATCATTTATCTAAAAGCATTCCTCAACTGTGAAATTTTAACTACCTCACTCCTCAGGAGCAGAGGTTCCCACCTCCCCCTTCCCTGCCCAGCTCTGTCCTACCGAGGTACGAAAATAACTAACGCATGTAAAAATACAGTTTCAAATAATTAACTGACAAATGATCTGTTATGATCTATAGCTCAGACCAATGAGGTGAAAGTTCTGTGAAGAAAGACTGTGTGTGTCATTTATTATCTCTACTGTTGGCCAGGCTCTTCAGTGTAGTGCAATTTATGCGATACCTGGAATTAAACTGTTATATAGTTAAGGAGAATTCTCCCCACTGACCTTTTTCCCCACCCAGTAAGTCCAATGATAAGTACGCTGGATAACAGAACTTGCATAACATACAGCCATAAACTATGAATGCAACAGACCCACCAATTACTTAGGAAGGTATCTTAAAACACTAATAACCTTCATTCTGACTTAAAAAAAAAACTCACAACATCAAAATTGCTTAGATAGTAAAAAATCTACGTAAACATTGTGTTTGTTTTCATTTTGAAAATCAACTGGGAAAATATATGTTTATAAAAAATAAAATTAAAAAAAAATCAACTGGGAAATTAACCTAGGTTAACTTTTACCATAGAAATGGATTCAACAATTGAGAAAATACTTTAAAATGCTGTAAAAACAATTTTTTAGTGAAATCTGAAAGTGAACCCAAGTTTCAGTGACCTTCCAGCAGGTATGGATTCAGTGGAGAGAATGGAGGGGGAAAAGTGAACATAAACGGTTACTAAGTAGCATGACTAGTACTTAGCCCCTCGTTATGATGCTCAAAAGCCACAGGTGACCAAGACTGGGAACACAAAGTAGCGAAACAGGGAAATAGTCCTACCATAAACCTCATGCATGGATTTACCATAGTCCTGTGGTAAACCTCATATATTTACATATTGGTATTATTTTGGTTTTATATCCTATCTTTGGTCCTTTTGCCATTCAAATTTGATGGAAAAATAAACAGCATCTAGCTGTCCATAGGATCCTTTCAAACTTCCTCCTGTTAAATCTTCGTGTCTGTTTCATGATTGTACTTTTTCCATACATTTTTTACTTCTTCCCTGCATTATTCTGTAAGTTCCTCAAGAAAAAGGTTCATTTTTAATCTCATATAATCATTACCTTTAAATATGTAGTAATTCTTAATAGGCTTCTCTTTTTTTTCTTTAAGGATTTTATTTGTCAGTGGGGGGATGGCATATGCAACAGAGGGAAAAGCAGGCTCCCTGCTGAGCAGGGAGCCCAATGTGGGACTCGATCCCAGCACCCCAGGATCATGACCTGAGCTGAAGGCAGACACTTAACTAGCTGAGCTACCCAGGCATCCCTGGAATAAGCTTCTTGATATTGAGGTGCATATGTATCTTAAACTATCGACAAGGTAGAGCGTGGAGAAGCTCTGGACTCCAAAAACCACTGAGAATCCAATATTTGGCTTTAGATGGCTGAATAAAGAGTGTTAAAAACACAGTAGATACTGGTAAAGTTTTTTAAATGAAGCTTGTGTTAAAATTTGGAAACAGGGTACTTTTTTTTTTTAAGATTTTATTTATTTATTTGACAGACAGATCACAAGTAGGCAGAGACGCAGGCGGAAAGAGAGAGAGAGAGAGAGAGAGAGAGAGAGAGGGAGAGAGAGATTGGAGGAAGCAGGCTCCCTGCAGAGAGCCCAACAGGATCCTGAGATCATGACCCGAGCTGAAGACAGAGGCTTTAACCCATTGAGCCACCCAGGTGCCCAATAGGGTACTTTTGAAACTATGATTTTATTTATTTATAAAGATTTTATTTATTTATTTATTTGAGGAAGAGACAGTGAGAGCGAGCATGAGAAAGGAGAAGATCAGAGGGAGAAGCAGACTACCTATGGAGCTGGGAGCCCGATGGCGGACTCGATCCCCAGACTCCAGGATCATGACCTGAGCCAAAGGCAGTCGCTTAACCAACTGAGCCACCCAGGTACCCTGAAACTATGATTTTAAAATGTTGAGCTTCTATTATAGATAGTAGTAAACCATTAGAAGGATACAAGGAAGGAAAATGAATGATGTCAAAATTTTGCTTCCAAGCAGTTTATAATTTCTTAAATTTATAAGATGGCATAAATATAATAAATGGCATAGAAGTGAACACTCCAAAGTTCCCAGAAGGATAATGAATAAATAGAATATCTTGACAGTTTACTTCGTTATAGTTACTGGGCTCAATGTTTACATACACGGTTTCACTTGCTTCTACAAACAATGCTTGAGGGACAGAATGGTGGTGACATTAACTAACATAAGGAACTAAGGAGAAAACTGCAACCTGATAAGTGTGAGAAATTAATCAGTTGGTTTTTGCCTTGTGATACTGGACAATAAGTCAGCAAGAAAGGGTTTGAAATTGTGTGACTCAAACTCAGTGAGAAGTCAGACCTCCTGGCTTGCTTGAAATTCTTGGTTGAGAATGTCACTTTTTTAAAAATCATGAAAAGATGAGGGGCATCTGGGTGGCTCAGTGGGTTAAAGCCTCTGCCTTTGGCTCAGGTCATGATTCCAGGGTCCTGGGATAGAGTCCCACATCGGGCTCTCTGCTCAGTGGGGAGCCTGCTTCCCCTTCTCTCTCTCTCTGCCTGTCTCTCTTCCTGCTCATGATCTCTGTCTGTCAAATAAGTAAATAAAATCTTTAAAAAAAAAATCATGAGAAGATGAAATCACCTACAGAGAAGATCTTTAAACAGGGTTCAGTGGAAAGAGAAGAGAAATCAGCCAAGAATGAAGATAAAGAGAAATGTCATGAAAGTAGAGCCTATCAATGCCATTAGGAAAGCAAGAGGAGAGAATAATTTGAGATGAGGAGATGAGAAAATTATAATAATAATCACCATCATCATCATCAACATATGCTATAGTATTATTGTTATGGAGATGCAGCAGGACAAGGACAGAGGAAGGACTATCAGGACAGTAATAACAAGCAGAACAGAGAATGGTTGGGTGGTGAGAAAACCAAGGCAGTGGATGACTACTCAGAGTAACTCTCTACTCTTAAAGATATTCATGCAGTATAAAAGGATGACTTGGGGGGCTGATGATAATCATACTAAAATCAATGCTGCAAAGTGTTTCACCACAGATCCCCACTTTTTAGATTGATCAAATATTAATTTGTTGTTACTCATATTTCTTAAGCAAAACATGATTAAAAATATTAACTGGCATCACAGTTGTCAGAAGGTATAAAGCTACGTATAATCACTTAAAAACTTTACACTTAAATAGCAACACAAATATAAATGGGGATTTATACACTTAACATTGTCATAAAGCTACAAAGACTAGGGGTATCTGGGTGGCTCAGGGGGTTAAGCCTCTGCCTTTGGTTGAGGTCATGATCTCAGGGTCCTGGGATCTAGCCCCACCTCAGGCTCCCCAGGGAGACTGCTCCCCACTCTCTCTCTCTGCCTGCGCTTCTGCCTACTTATGACCTTCTTTCCCTCTGTCAAAAAAAAAAAAAAAAAAGGCTACAAAGACTATCATTAAAAATTATACTTACAATACAAATTATTTTATATTTCTTAACACTGCTCCTCTCAACAGGCCGTTCCGTTGGTAAAGCCAGCATAGACTCCATTAGCCGTAGAAACCTGTTTTACTAGAAGACAGCTGTACTCCTTCCTCTCTCTAGCCCAGCAAAGAGAAACTGAATGAGTTACATGGCTGTGACTAACTTTTAAGTGTTTGGGAAGATTATAGCTCTTCAGTGATTGGACGATCAAAAGAGAGGGAAATATTCAAATAATATTAGCATCAAGAGATGAAAGTCCTTTTCTGGGACACTGTAGACAAACATTAAATACTAATCAAAACACAGGTAACAAGAATAATACTATAGTCAAATTTTAATATGATCTGGCTATTTGTTTTCTTCTAAAATAACCCAAAACAAAAAGCCTCTTTAGGGAAATTCCAGAAGGTTTCTATATTTGTATAAACTTCACAGCACAGCTAAAAACCAACATATTAAAAAAAATGCTTTAGGGATGCCTGGATGGCTCAGTCGGTTAAGCGTCTGCCCTCAGCTCAGGTCATGATTCCAGGGTCCTGGGATGGAGCCCCTGCATGGGGCTCCCTGATCAGTGGGGGATCTGCTTCTCCTTCTCCCTCTGTCCTCCCCCACAGCTTGTACTCCCTCTTGCTCTGCTTACTCTCTCTCTCTCAAGTAAGTAAATAAAATCTTAAAAAAAAAAAACCACATTATTTGGATGCCTTTGGCACATAGTTCTCTGCACTCGATAAACTTAGAAACATCCAGAGTACTCTTTTAATTTTCATTTTTATTTTTGAAATTCTGAGGCCCAGGCCCCACTTCAACTGCATTAGAATCTTCTGGATTTGGGGCTAAATTACCCCAAAGATGCTTAACCAAGCCATTTTATATGTAGCCAAGTTCAGTGGAGATACTTCACTTTGAGCAGTGCACGCACTTTTGAATTCTCTCCTGCAAACATTTACTCTGGATTCTATTTAAACTTGCCAATTTTGCAGATAAAACTAGAGGACCTCTAGAGCTTGAGTAGTTGCCCAAGGTCACCTTGGGTAGCACTATCTCAGAAGTGAGACTCCACCTGGTATTGAAACTCCTTCAGGGGATGCTATTGTTATCATTGCTGTAGTGGCAAACTGAGAGTGAGAAAGAAAAATCAAGTGTACATCACAATTGGCATCAAAATTAGGAGATTCCTAGTAATTAGGGCCATTATTTAGTCATCTGACATACAACTTCAATTCTTCTATCTGCATTTTTGACAACCTACTCAACCCGCCTTGACTCCCATCAACAGTTCTGCTTTTACTATCCTTTCTATGATGGTAGTTTTGTGCAACAATTTGGCTAAGCTATCATTTCCAGCTATTGAATCAAAATCGAATCTAGGGTGTTGTCACAATGGTATTTTGTAAATGTGTTAACATCTACAATCAATTGACTTTTAAATAAAGGGGAATACCCTCAATAATGTTGGTGGGTTTCACCCAAACAGTTTAAGGCTAAAACAAGAAATTTTGCCTCAAGACTCTATACCATTAGTCCTCCTTTCCAGCCTATCAGCTCGCACTGCCCTTTGGATTTCAGACTTGCCAGCGCCAACAATCAAGGGAGTCAATTCCTTTTTTTCTCTCTCCCTCACTCCGTCTTCACCTTGTTCTGTTTCTTTGGAGGACTTTGACTGATATATCTTTTGAACATTTCAGATTTTTCCTTCTTTTTAAGACTTTGCTCTATTTTAACCTCTCCTATTTGGACCTCCAGAATCTGTTATCTTGGCTTCTGTCTTCTTGATTTTTTTTTTTTTTTTTAGATTTTATTTATTTAGGGACGCCTGGGTGGCTCTGTTGGTTAAGCGTCTATGTTCAGCTCAGGTCATGATCCCAGGGTCCTGGGATAGAGTCCCACATTGGGCTTTTTGCTCAGTGGGGAGTCTGCTTCTCCCTCTCTCTGCCTGCAGGTCCCACTGCTTGTGCTCGTTCTCTCGTTATCTCTGACAAATAAATAAATGAAATCTTTTTAAAAAGTATTTTTAAAAAGGATTTTAAAAAATTTTTATTAAAAGATTTTATTTGTCAGAGAGAGGGAGGAAGGGAGTGTACATGTGTACGAGTGTTGTACCCGAGTTTTTGCATCCAAGAGACCACCAAGGAGCCGACACCGATGCAATCATTCATTCAACAAGCTTAAGCTTGGGCCCAAGTATACCCAACACAGAAGAGTAGGGACTTGGACCCCCAGCTTAGTTAAGGCAGGGGTATTTATGGGTTCCTGTTACTAAAGCAGGGTGGGGATTCCTGTTACTAAAGCAGGACGGCCGTTCCTGGAACCAAAGCAGGGTGGGAGTCTCTGGAACTAAAGCAGGGTGGGGCTTCTTAGAACTAAAGTAGGGGAAAGTTCAGCCCTTGGGCACAGGGGTCTGAGATGGCTGCTGGAGCTAAGATGGCTGTGCTTATGCTAAGGCTAAACCTGAGGTGGGATGGCCTTAATTTTTCTCACCTCCACAGGAGTTGGTGGCGGGGGGTGGTGCAGAGGATGAGGGGAAAAGCAGACTCCCCGCTGAGGGGGCTCATTCCTAGTCCCTGAGATCATGACCTAAGCTGAAGGCAGATGCTTAACGGACTGAGGCACCCACATGTCCTTCTGTCTTCCTGATTTTTAACTGTTTGTCTTGATATTTTCTACAATAATTTATATACCTCGACTCCAGCATGCTTACCTGGTACTGATTCCCCAGCTGCGCTCAGATGCGGCTTCCAGGTACACGCCATGATGTCACGTGATCCTATACTAGCTTTGCTCACCAGAGTATCACTGACTCTGACTCCCTATTTTTATTATGGTCGTGCCCGCGCTGCGAAGGCTCACACCCGAGTTGGATCTTTCCACCGTGTCAGCTTTATTCAGTCATAAAGCAAAGTTAAACCACAAAGATAAAGCAGGTTCAGGATTCCAGACTCAATGAAAGTTCACCCTGCTATTAAACTCGTCCTCCACAGCGCACGGAGCAGGACAGAAGGCGAGTCACACAACAAACAAGGTAACAGAAGGGTGGGTGGAGGAAGGAAGTGAACAAACTCCAAGTCCGCCTGCGGGCGCACAGCGGAGATAAGGCCTGCAGTCCGGGTCTGCTCTGGGCACTGACTGCTTCTGAGGTTCCAGCAGGGAAGGCTCCGGGTTCTGTTCGGGGGTGCATGCGGCAGAGCCTTCAGCCGCGGTTGCCCTTTTTAAGTGGTCAGATGTAGACGAGTCATGCTGAAGAGTCCGACAGTTTGCTGCCCAAATCCTCCCCTTTTTAGAGGGATTTGATCAGTTTGGGGCCTCTGCAGATGTCCTCTGGTTCTGCTCCTTATCAGCTGTGGGGTGTCAGCTGACTTGGTCTGGGTGTTACCTTCGAGCTAGTTTAACCTCTTAAGTCGTGCCTTGACAAGGGCTCCTGCCTGATGTGAGAGACTCCATTTTGCTCTCTACGATTATATAATTCATTGCCTCCCCCCACTGCCAAAACATCCTTCCTCTCTTCTTCCACCTTCATCTGCCACCTCTTTCAACACGGTGAACACAAAAATACTAGATAAGAAAGTCAAGAGGCCTCTGATACAATCTTGTCTTTCTCACAAGTTAACTGACTCTTGACATTATTCATTTTTAAGGGGGTCTCAGTTTATCTCTAAATTACTAAATTAATGGAAAAATAACTTAGTGCTTTAGGTCCTGAGGTGAGTAAACCTCAGGGGCTCTACCTGGGGCACACACATGCAGTTATGGTAGAGATGTTATTAACATCTCTAATATCTCTAACATCTACTGTAGCAATTCCCCTAAATGAGCCCTAAACCCCAACCTCTTTTGAGTGTCCCAAGTCTTAGAAACTTAGTCCCAATAGTTCACCTGAGCACTGGACACTGACCAAATAAATCTACAACCCCCACAATGCAACTTAGACTTCGGAATACACTGTCTGGTTACCTTGATCGGATCCTATGCTCTAAGTCTCTTGAACCTTGAAAGCCACGCTATTCTTTTCCCCTATAAACTTTATTTTAAGAAATATATATAATTATTTATTTCTTTGACAGAGAAAGACAGACAGAGAGAGACAGAGACAGAGACAGAAGCAGGGTGAGTGGGAGAGGGAGAAGCAGGATCCCCACCAAGCAGGGAGCCCAATGTGGGGCTCAATCCCAGGACCCTGGGATCATGACTTAAGCCAAAGGCAGGCACTTAATCGACTGAGCCACCCAGGTGTACCCCCCACCCTTTAAACTTTAGAACAATCTGCACCTTCTGGGTTCTGAAATCTTCTTCCTAGAACATTTATGCTCTGGTAGGCAGCTATCATTACATCTCCCACCAGTCCTAAATATTTCTCACACTCTACAAGGTCATCATGATTTCTGAGAGCTTTTCTGAAACCACAGAAAACCTATTTGCTGCTGTATCGGGAAAGCCCCAGGGACTGCCAGCATCAACTTTCTTAAGTCACGTAAACCTGCCCTTTCTGGTTCCCACCCTAGACCTTGAGTGGTAGTTGGACGAGCCAGACTGGGAAGGTCCAGAGAAACTAGATCCACTGAGAGAGGTGGGGGAGGTGAGGTAGATACTAGGCTCAGGTCCAGCAGCAGGAAGGAGTCTGTCAAGGTTGAGAGACCTCAAATAATATAATAACAAGGGGGCAGGTGGCCAGCTTCAAGGAGGGCCTGTCATAAGGAAAAGGCAGAAAAACACAGAGATACTGATGAGCATGCCTAGCAAGCAGAAAGTTACACAAATGGGCAGTTAGTATAAGAAGGGCAGATGCCAGACCTTGGCAAGTAAAGATCCAGCACTGGAGCTCATGCTAGGACTAGCAGTCCAGGTGGGACTGGTGTTAGCAAGGCTGAACCAGGGCTGAGAGACAAGATTTTACATGAAGGTCAAGGTTAAAAACTTGGCATGGGCTATAGGACCCAAGTTCTTGAAACCGAAATATAAGTAGAGTGTCTGGGTTATTAGACATCCAAACAACGATGATGATAAAGTAGAATCAGAGCCTATAGATTGATATCAGTATTTTGCAATACCTATGAGTGTGAAAAGACATTTTCCAAGATGAAATACATAAAATCTCATTGCTAGTCAACACAGTTGAACATTTATGATTAACTTGGAGATAGAGAATGGTCATTTTGAACTTCGGTTAAACAAAAATTTTCTCCCAACCCTGGAGGGGAAAAGAGAGTTCCATACTTCTTATCAGGAAACACTTATTACCAAGAAGGGGGAAAAAAAAGGTACCCTATTATTATTACTTTTTAAATTTTATCAATAAAAATTTGCAAGGATTTATTTCTTATTTATAAATACATACACATCTCTGATTTTATACACATAACTACATAATTTCTTTAGTTTTGCTTTTGGCCCACAAAGCATAAAATACTTACTAACTGGCCCTTTGTAGTACTGTTAATACCTAATCTACCCTGAATTTCTTCCATCTTTCAAAGGCTGCCACTAATGTATTTGGCCAGAGAAACTTGAGCCAACTTGTCACTTGAGCCACCAATTACTACCTCTTATGAATCAGAAGTCAGAAACCTGGCTGATGCCTCCTATGGCATTTCTGTTGTTTTCTACTGAACAATCAACACTTCTAAGGTTGTCTCTGGGACCTGGAGCACTGTTTCTCTTACTTTGCCTCAAGTGCATAAATAAAACCCAGTAATGTAAGAATTTTAAGAGTCTTTCTTATTTGTTTCAAAACTCATAAATAATATTACTGCCAAAAATTTTCCAAGTTCTGATAGGCTCTTCTTATTTTCAGTGTTCTCAAGTAGAGATCATTTGTGACTAAAATTCTGGAGACATATCCAGAAAAGACAACCTACAACCAGAGTGTTATCATGCTACCTGAATTCTCCAAGGCTCTCCAAGGTCCATGAAAGTATAGGCTGTGGGTTCATTCTACTTCCCTGAAACCTGGCAGGAATGGATTATTTCCCAAGACTCTGGAATCTCTCTGGCATGCAGGAACAAGTTCAGTTTTGGCTCCCCACTTGGTCCAGTATCTATTATAATGCCCAGCACCTAGAAGACATTCAATAGACACTTGTAAAATAAATCATTAATGGTTTCAAAAATAACCTAAGAGGACTAAGCCCACCCTCATAAATGTCTAGTAAACCAAATTGTAATAAATTATAACTTATCTAGATATAACCTTGGATGTGATCCAAATCTTTTCCTATATCCAGCATCTCAGAAATAGCTATCATTTCAAAGGTAAGACACACTCGTGAAACAAAGGCCCTTTATTTGGTTGATTTTATTCAATTCAGAGTAACAAATAACAACTGAGCACCACCAAGCCCCAGATTTTATGCCAGATGATCCAAGAATGTTTAGCATCTACTCTAAAGAGCTTCAGTCTGGTAGAAGAGACAGTTGCAACCACGATACAGTGTGATATGTGCTACATGAGTGGTATTAAAGAAGTGCCAGGGGAATAGAGGAGGAAAGAACTGAACTTTTATAAGAGAATTCAGAAAGGTACCAACATGAGTTTGCTAGGGCTTCCATGACAAAATACCCTAGACTGCACAATTATATAATAACGTGTGTGTGTGTGTGTGTGTGTGTGTGTATGTATGTGCATGTGTTAGCTGGAAGTCCAAGATCAAGGTGATGTGGAGTTGGCTTCTCCTAAGGCCTCTCTCCCTGATTTGGGACACCTTCTCTCTATGACTTCCCATGGCTGGCTCTCTGTGCATGCATGCTGTCTTTGTCTATGTTCCAATCTTCTCTGCTTATAAGGACACAAGCCATATTGATTAGGGCCTATGCTAATGACCTCATATTAACTTAATTACCTTTTTAAAGATTCTGTTTCCAAGTACAGTCATATTCTGCAGTAGTAGGGCTTCACCATATGAATTTTAGGAAAACAAATAATTCCATAATGTAATAGGTAACATTTCTAATAAACATTATGTAACTTAAAACATAATTCAAACACTGTTGCTGAGTAGCAGGATCATGATTCCCATCACCCATGCCAGTTATGTTTAGAGCATAGTTTTTGCCAAGCTTTCAAGCACTTGCATGTATAGGCTTCAGGGGAAGTTCTGTGAGCCACTTGAAATTACACGCAACCTTGATTTTGTGAATATGTGTATATATATGCATATGGGTATACACGTATTTTTTTTCTTCATAGCTTACATCAGGCAAAGAGCTAAACCTTCTAAAAACCAACACTTTAATTTTTTAAAAGATTTTATTTATTTATTTGTCAGAGAGAGAGAATAAGCAGGGGGAGGGGCAGGCAGAGGAGAAGTAGGCTTTGCTGAGTAGGGAGCCTGAAGTGGGGTTCTATCTCAGGACCCTGGGATCATGACCTGAGCCAAAGGCAGACGCTGAACGAACTGAGCCACCCAGGCATCCCAAGAAACAACATTTTGAAGGATAGGATGGGACCAATATGGCATGAGAAATTAGACAAATCCAAATTGCGGAACGTTCTGCAGAACAACTCTGTGCAATCTTCAAAAGTGTCAATTTTATGAAGTGGGGACAGAAAGGATAACAGAACTGCAATCTCAAAGGAGTAACCTAACAACTAAACGCCATGCAAGATCCCTGATTGGATCCTGGAAGAGTAAAATGGAGGAAAAGTGGAAGAAAAAAATGACAACTGAAGGACACTACTGAGACAAGTGAAAAAATGTGAGTATAGATGCATTCCACATAACAGTACTGTATTGATGTTTAACTTCCTGAGTGTGATAAGTTTATGTGGTTAGGAAAGTCAGGTCCTAGGTGCATTGACGTACAGAAGGCACATGGTAAAATATTTCAGAGCAAAGTTATGAGGTCTGGAAATAAGTCTCAAATAGTTCACAGGGATAGAATTAGATTGGGAGAGGGACAGAGAAAAGAGAGAGAGGAAGAGATAAAGAAATAGTATATGTGGTAAAATGTTTAAAATATGTGTGTCGATTGTAAAATTCTAATTTTTCTCTAGGCTTTAAATTTTTCAAACTAGTTTGGGGAAAAGAAATAGTCTTTTGAGAAAGATAATGGGAGATATGCTCTCCTCCATCCCCCAAACAAGGGAGTAAATAGAGGAAGGGGAAGGCATGAAGCTGAGCACACAGATGTTACATAGGAGAGGGCAAAAGACAATCAACAGGAACCTATCCCCTGGCCAGGAGCCTTGAGGCAGGTGTAGAGAGCAGACAATTTGGACAGGCAAAGGATCCAGGGGAATGTCCCCAAGGGGAAAATAAGTTGGCGAATACTCTGTGGCTGGTTCCTGAGAGGAGATTTAGGACTCAGAGTTTTCTGCATGAATCAGTGATAGGCACATCCAAAACTAAGCAAAGAAAAAAAAAATTAGACAATTATTAACTCTCAAAACAAAAAGTGATATAGAAAAGGGAAATGTAATCACAGTGCACTGTGTTGCTAAGCTGTAAATAATAGCTACAGAGTCGGAATGGTATGATTGGTCTGAATGGTATGATTGGTCTGTAATTATGTGCTTAACAAATTCTGATACATGAATAGGTTGGAGAAGGAGGAAATGTGAAGCCTATCAGGGAACAATACATATTCCTCTTTCATGGCAACTTGAAATATAGTCTCTAAAATGGAATTAACAAGAAATAGTAGAATAAAGCATGTTATTTAGAAAAAGAATTGGAAGTGGCTAGGTTCTGGGAAATGAGAGGTGGGGAGAAGTTTGGTTGAAAATGTTTTTTCAATACAAGCTTTGGAGAATTATTCATCTTTTTAATATTTACATATAGTGCTTTGAAAAATTGTACAACAAAAAGGAGTTAAGAATTATATTAATAGTATTACCAATTGATTTCACAATGTATAACCAGAAAATTAAAGTTTTTAATTCTGGGGGGTGACTGGGTGGCTCAGTGGGTTAAGCTTCAGCTTTCAGCTCAGGTCATGATCCAAGTGTCCTGGGACTGAGTCTCACATCGGGCTCCCTTCTCAGTGAGGAGCCTGCTCCTCCCTTTCCCTCTGCTGCTCCCTCTGCTTGTGCTCTCTCTCTCTCTGTCAAATAAATAATAAATAATCTTTTTTTTTTAAAAGTTTTTAATTCCAGACAACACAATGAACACTACCAGTATGAGTTACAATACTATCTGAATCAAAACATCTCTATACAAATAAAATGATGCAGGAAAAATGAGGTTTTTGCAAGGCAGAATAAATATAAGAAACAGAATTCTTTAGGATGTGAAATCTATATGGTCAGATTTAAAAAATAATAAGCTTGAAGTTGAAAAGCCATTCTTTCTAAAGAAAAAAAGGAAAAAGGAAAGAAGTAGCTTGGGTTGAAGAAATTTAAATGTGAGTCTTTTGCCACAAACTTAGTGGCTTAATACAACATAAATTTATTTTATAGCTCTGTTTGTTACAGGTGTGCTACAGGTTTCATTAGGCTAAAATCATGGTGTCCATATGACTGGGTTCCCTTCTGGAGGCTCTAGGGGGAGAATTTGGTTCGTTGCCTTTTCCAGCTTCTAGAAACCACTCACACTTCTTGGCTAATGGTTTCCGTTCTCCATGTTCTTGGCCAGAAATCTTGTGTCTCTTTGACTATTCTTCCTTAGTCATGCCTTCTGGTTCTCCTCCTCGGGTTCCCTCTTCTACTTTTAAGGACTTTTTTGATTACATTGAGTCTATCCAAATAATGCAGGGTAGTCCCCCTAGGTTAAGGTCAGCTGATTAGCAACTGTAACTCCATTTGCAACTTTAATTCCCCTTTGCCATGAAATCTAACATCTTTTCAGTTTCTGGAAATGAGGATATGGACATCCTTGGGGGGCTATTATGTTGCCCACAAGAGACAAAAATACTTCTATACTTTCTCCTGATGCATGCAAGCACATACCTATAAAGACAGATAGTGGTTGACATTTTCTTTCTTCTCTTCCTCCGTCCTTCCCTTCTTACCTCCTTCCCTCCCAGGCTTTCTCCCTTCTCTCTTCTCTTCTTTCCTTCCCAACACAAGTGGAATTGTAGTGTGTGTAGTTAAAAGGGGCAGTCCTCGGGATTATCTTCATCTCTGACACCCATTTCAAGTTTGGGAGTCCCCAAGACAACACTTAGGTTTGATAATTTTCTAGAAAGACTCATGTTATACCCATGGTTGTGGTTCATTATAGCTAAAACATACATATGGCAATCAGCCAAGGGGAAAAGGCCCATAAGACAGAGTCCAGGGAAGCTCCAAAAAGACTTTCCAGTGTCCTGCTCCCATGGAGTTGTGGGCAGCATTACTTTCCTGACATCAATACGTGACAACATACATGAAACATCGCTAAAGCTTACTTAAGTCCAGTGTCCAGAGATTACTGGGGCTCCACTGTGTAGGAATGCTTGATGCCTACGTAGCTGAATTCAATCTCCAGTGCCTCCAGAGGTTGACCTCATGGGAGAAACTTCTTTACCCCAAATCACATTGTTAGACTACCTAGGGTATCTCAAGGGCTCCAGGGAAACCAAAACACAGCACAACATTACAAGGGCTTCAATATTATCCTTCAGAAGTCAAGAGCAAAGAGCAGATTTTCATTTCATTGAGGAATCCATGAGATTATTTATCTAACTTGGAACCCGAAACCCAGCTTACTCTCCACACCTTCCTTTACAATCTCAGTATTCCTTTATTCATCATCCATCCATTCATTCATTCATTCATGACATTATACTAGAATTTGGAAGAGAAAACATGAAGATACACATGGTACCCTTATGTTGTTCACGTGTTGATGGGGTATGTCTCCTCTCTACTCCCATCCTCCAAAGACCCTAAGCTGTTTCATCTCCACCCGCGAAATCTAGGGTTCCCAGCTCCCCATTACATTTGCCATATCCTATTCCTTAGGGAGGTAGGTAGACCCCTGGACCCTCAAATCTAGCCTAGTATTTCTTCTAAACCATGTGCTTGTTTTTTAAGTTTTTTTTTTCTCTTTGCCTTTCTTTTTTCTTTTTCTTTTGTCTTTTTTATAGCTCACCCCACTATTTACAAACCCAAAACAAACTTATCATTAGCTGCTGACTCAGACTACCCACCTGGGCTTTCAATTCGGAATGATGCCTGCCCTGGCCTCACTCTCCAGGTGATTCAAGTCTTTGTCTTGAGTCCAGCACTCAAAAAATCTGAATGTACCAGCCTTTTTCACAGAGACGTCCTAGGTGTTCTCAGTTTGTTCCATTCTTACTGGTCACCTCTACCTCCATTTATGCCTTTACTTATTTCCTCAACTTCTGACTTAGTTCCTGTTCCCAGCACTAAGCCTCCACCTGGAACCAGTACAGCTGCACTGGTTTGATCATTAGCACACTGGCTTGGGTGCAATTACATGTTCATCTTTTTTCCCACTCTCTTTAAGTTGCTCCAGGTAATTATTCTTCCTGCTGAAGGTTTGGTCATTTTTGAGGAAAGCTAAGACAGTTGATATGTTACACATTCAAGCAGATCTCCAACCAGTCCTTTCCTTAATACATTTTTTTTTCCCTTCCTTCTAGTGAACACTTAGTGGCTTGACATTTTTTTTTCTATATATATATTTTTTTTAAATTTATTTTCAGCATAACAGTATTCATTGTTTTTGCACCACACCCAGTGCTCCATGCAATCCGTGCCCTCTCCAATACCCACCACCTGGTTCCCCCAACCTCCCACCCCCCGCCCCTTCAAAACCCTCAGATTGTTTTTCAGAGTCCATAGTCTCTCATGGCTTGACATTTTCTGCTGAGGGAATTATGCTCCATTTTATAGAAATTTCAAGATAAGGATTTAGAAGACTATTTTAACAGAATGGACCAATTCTTGATTATGGCATATAGAATTAACAAAACCACTCTCTCACTTAGGGCTGTGATCATCAAATATTGCTGAAGAAATAAAAGAAGACCTACTTAAATGGAGAGATCTACCATATTTGTGGACTAAAAGACTCAATATTGTTTATGTAACAATTATCCCCAAATTATTCTATAGACTCAATTTAATCCCAATAAAAATCCCAGTATTGTTTTTTTGTCAAATAGACAAGCTGATTCCAAAATTATATGGAAATGCGAAGGGCTTAGGATAACCAAAATAAGCTTGAAAAAACTATTAAAATTGGAGAACTTAGGCTTCCCTACTGTAAGACTTGCTATTAAGCTACAGCAATTGAGACAATATGATATTGGCATAATAATTGGAACTCTCACACATTTGTAGTATAAAACGTATAAAATGGTAAACACCAGTTTGGGGAGCTATTTGACAATTTTTTATAAAGTTAAACATATACTTACCACATGACCCCGAAATTCTGCTCCTAGGCATTTACCCAACAGAAAAGATAACATATGTCTGTAGGAAGACTTGTTAAAGAGTGTTCATGGCAACTTTATTTTTTTTATAATTTTTTTATAAACATATAATGTGTTATTATCCCCAGGGGTACAGGTCTGTGAATTGCCAGGTTTACACACTTCACAGCACTCACCATAGCACATACTCTCCCCAATGTCCATAATCCCACCACCCTCTCCCTAACCCCCTCCACCCGGCAACCCTCAGTTTGTTTTGTGAGATTAAGAGTCTCTTATGGTTTGTCTCCCTCCTGATCCCATCTTGTTTCATTTATTCTTTTCCTATCCCCCAAACCCTCCACGTTGCATCTCCACTTCCTCATATCAGGGAGATCATATGATAGTTGTCCTTCTCCGATTGACTTATTTCACCAAGCATAATACCCTCTAGTTCCATCCATGTCATCGCAAATGGCAAGATTTCATTTTTTGATGGCTGCATAGTATTCCATTGTGTATATATACCACATCTCCTTTATCCATTCATCTGTTGATGGACATCTAGGTTCTTTCCATAGTTTGGCTATTGTGGACATTGCTGCTATAAATATTCGGGTGCATGTGCCCCTTTGGATCACTACGTTTGTATCTTTAGGGAAAATACCCAGTAGTGCAATTGCTGGGTCATAGGGTAGCTCTATTTTCAACTTTTTGAGGAACCTCCATGCTGTTTTCCAGAGTGGTTGCACCTCATGGCAACTTTATTCACATTATTCAAAAACTGAGAATAATGTAAATGTCCACCAACAGGTGAATTGATAAACAACCTCTAGTATACTCATAGAATGATACATGTGGATGCGTCTCAAAATATGCAGTTGTGTAAAAGAAGCTAGACACAAAAGAGTACAGACTGTATGATTCCAATTATATAAACTTCAAGAACATGCAAATTAATTAGTGATTACAGGAATTAAAACGGTGTTTGCTTCTGGAAGGGAGATTGGCTGCAAAGTTACACCAGGAAGTTCCTGGTGTGATGAAACTGCCCCATATCTCAATTGAAGGGGCAGTTAAGCCAGTGTAAATACTTATCAAGATTCACAGGAGCTGAACATGTAAAAGTTAGGTTATTTCCTTGTTTATGGATTATACATCAATTGAAAAAAATGATTATTGGGGGGAAAACACATCAAGATCTGGGACTAGGTGGTCAATTTTTATTCAACGGATGAAGCATCAGCAAGCATGATATAAAAATTAAATTATATTTGGTTATGAAAAAAGATATAATTCTTTCCTGACCACTGTACCTTTTTAACCATGCAAGCCCTGGCTAATATTAAGGTTTGCTAGCGTTTCCTGAGAACATACTGATTTGGAAACAGCATGGAGGCATGGAAATCTGCCTGACAGTAACTGAAAACTCTTAGAAGTGTTACCTGATTAAAGATAGTCCAAAATAAAATAATGTGTTTAACATACAAAAAAAAAGAAAGAAAGAAAGAAAGAAAGAACACTAGATTGTTAGGCTACTTAGATTTTAATAATTCTGGCTCTGTCATTCTTCTGGCTGGGACATTCTACAAAATTGATTCCCGCCAATACAGTTCATTAAGTACTTAACATTGTGTCTAGCACTGAGCAAAAGGCGAACATGTATTTCATACATGGATAACTCCACTACTAATGCACTAAGGAGTTTTATGAGGATTAGAAAGAGACCCTAAATCAAGTTGAACGAGGAGGGCAGGCTTCCAGAAATAGGTCAAACCGATGCTTGGAAGATCGCGGCTGTGGGGGGCACTCTCCCACGATGCACTTGGCCATTGATCTGACCCGCCAATGGATCAACCTTCCCATCTGCCAACCATTCTCTACCCCTACCTTCACCAAAGATGCTCTAGGTATTCAGTAATTGATAAATATTATTTTAGACGATTATAACTAAAAACTGTAGACATTATTGTTTGACTAATTAAAAATCAGTAATAATGCGTTCTTCTTTTTTTTTTTTAACCTTTATTAAAAGCCTGCTATGTGTCAGGCACTGTTCAAGGCATACTTGAGAAGATATGGTTCCTGTCGTCAAGGAAATCGTGGTTTCAACTCCTGGCTCCGGAAAGTCAGCAGCTCACAGACGTTAGGTTGATCAACGATGCAGGAGGAGCTCTTCTCCCTGCCTGCGATTCCCTGGGCTCCAAGCTTCTTTCCTTCCCGGTAGGCAAAAGCATTAGTCCAGAGCAGGAAGTAACTCCCGCTCCAGCCGGCAGGTGGCGGCCTGCAGCCGACGACGCCTAAGCGTGACGTAGGCTCAAGGCTCCACTTGGGGGCGCTCTCGTCTGACTAGGCGGGCCGTCCTTCCCCGGCAGAACCAACGGGCTGAATCCTGGTTTCTTCAGGTTTCATTATCTGCGCGCACCAGAAGCTTTCCGGCTTCCGTGTGGGCGCCGGCGGTTAGCTGGGCCGGGGCGGGGGAATCCTCTTTGGCGGGGCGCTTGAGAGAAAAAGCAACCCCCGCGAGCGGACGTTTCCTGCGGGCGTCTCCGCCCCCCTGCCGGTCAATTCCCGGAGCTCGGGCCTCACCCGGGCCGCGCGCCGGGCGTCCAGGGCAGGCGGGGGCGATAGTACAGATGGAGACGCAACTGCAGAGCATTTTTGAGGATGTGGTGGTGAGTGGAGTCGCCGGGGATGCGGGGCGGTGGCTGCAGAGGGGAGACCCCGGGAGCCCGACCCCCCCGACCCCTCTCCTACCTTTCCTTTGTTGTAACACCTTGTGTGCCTGCCGGGGTTTAGCGAGTCCCAAAATGCTGTCAAATTCAAAGTCTCCTTTCAAGTCCAAGCGCCCTTCGTGACAGGCCAGGCCGGAAGTGATATTTTGTGCGGGTCGGCGGTTGAGGTGGCTTGTCCTGTGTTATTACCTTGTAATATTTTCCTCAGGGAGGTCCCAGTTTTGTTTTGTTTTTTCTTTTCTTTTGTTTTTTCTTTTCTGTTTTTTCTGTTTTTAACATCGCTTTTTGTTTTTGTTTTTTACAGAAAACGGAAATTATAGAAGAGGCTTTTCCTGGGTGAGTTATCTGTGCGTGGCAGGTTTTTGTAAGCGTGTCTTTGTAAGATTTTCCTAAGCTTTGTCTTGGAGGTATCTAAGGTCCATGAGATTCTGGTTATGTGGAATGACCCTTTTGGAACTAGTAGCAAATAATGTGATTTTTGTTTTTTAGAATGTTTATGGACACCCCTGAAGATGAAAAAACAAAACTAATTAGTTGTCTGGGGGCCTTCAGACAGTTCTGGGGTGGTCTTTCTCAGGTGAGTACTGCATTGTTACCACATTCAGCTGATGGGTTTTGACGCCTGCCTTTTTACATTATTTTGATGTTGCTGTTAGGGTCCTTCCGGAAAGGGAGGCGGAGAAATGTCCTCATTTGTTGTTTGTATATTCTGGTTTCCATTTGTTTCAATTTGCATTCTTTTTTTTTTTTTTTAGAAGATTTCTTTTTTTTTTTTTTTAAGATTTTATTTATTGATTGATTTATTTGACAGACAGAGATCACAAGTAGGCAGAGAGACAGGGAAAGAGAGAGAGAGGAGGAAGCAGGCTCCCTGCTAAGCAGAGAGCCTGAAGTGGGGCTTGATCCCAGGACCCTGGAGTCATGACCTGAGCCAAAGGCAGAGGCTTTAAACCACTGAGCCACCCAGGCACCCCTAGAAGATTTTTTTTTAAAGATTTTATTTATTTATTTGACAGAGAGAGAGATCACAAGTAGGCAGAGAGGCAGGCGGAGAGAGAGGAAGAAGCAGGCTCCCTGCTGAGCAGAGAGCCTGATATGGAGCTCGATCCCAGGACCCTGAGATCATGACCTGAGCTGAAGGCAGAGGCTTAACCCACTGAGCTACCCAGGCGTCCCCTCAGTTTGCATTCTTCCAGTGGAGAACTGGTAGTAAGAATTCAAACTGATGACAGCACAGTGTGAGGTGTCTTTAAAATAATCTCCATGTTACCTTACATAAAACCATTTTCGTCCTATTCTGATTTATTTGGTGCATGTGAGAACAGCTCTGGTAGGGATTGTAAGAGATATAAATTACATTAATTTACTCAACCAAGTAACTAGCTAAAGCATTGATACAAAGATACTTTGGTTAAAGATACTATAGTAAAGAAAGATGCTACAATAAGGATACTATAATAAAGATACAAATGTATTCTTTTTTTAAGATTTTATTTATTTGTCAGAGAGAGAGAGTGTGTGTATGCACAAGTGGGGGGAAAGGCAGGCAGAAGGAGAAGCAGACTCCCCACTGAGCAAGGAGCCAGATTGGGACTCGATCGCAGGACCCTTTGATCATGACCTGAGCCAAAGGCAGACACAACTGAGTGAGCCACCCAGGCGTCTCTACAGAGATATTCTAACAAAAATGAGGAAAGGAGCAATAAAACTTAGTAACAAAGAACAGTCACCAGAAAATGTATACATGAAAAAGACAAAATGTATGATCCTTAAAGAGCTGGTGTTCAGTAGTGTTTTATCTTTTCATGGTGTATTTTTGGTAGGAAAATGAGAACTGTTTGCATTTGAGCCTCTGGTGGTAAGACTTGCTACGCAAACATGGCTCACATCATGGCATACGTTCATTTTTTTAAAATCTTGTTTTAATTATCTTCTAATGGGTAATCTTTTTGTATGACTCCAGATGCAAAAGGTACCAAAAGGAGAACCCAATGTATAATCTACCTTCCATCTCCCTTAGCTTAATTACTGCTCTTTTTCATATCACCAGCCAGTATCCCCAGTTTGTTGCCTTCTGGAAATATTTTACACATATAGGATTCCATTTTTATAGAACATTCATATAATGTGTTCACTGTTCATTAGCACCTTTTCCCTCCTGCTATTCACTTCTGAAAGTAATTCTACATCAGTCCTTTGAAAGTTACTTCTGCCTTCTTTTTTACAGCAACAGAATCTGTTATGTGGCTGCACCTTCCTTTATTTAACCAGTCCCCTACTGACTGACACAGGTTATTTCTTAACTTCTCCACTCTCAACAATAATATAATGAACAATATTATGCACAAGTCATTGAATAAATTCCTGGAAGTAGTATTGCTAGGTTAGAGGGTATGTCTATTTATAATTTTTATAGAAATTGCCTAATAGCTTTCCATGAAAGTCTTAGCAGTTTATACTCCTCTAGCAGTAACTAAGGGTATCTGTTCCCTAGGGTCTCACAGTAGGGTATTCCTGAAATTTTTGATGTTTGCCAATCTAAAACAGAAATTATAACTCTTAAGTTATTTTGCATTTCTTTGGTGTTGAACATCTTTTCAACGTATTTTAATTTTTTTATAATCCATTGAACATTTTATGAATTAAGGATGGCCCTTATTTTCAGGAAGTTTGTATTCTAATGGGGGAGCCAGGAAGAAAATAGCTATTTCTAAATCAGCAATGTACATTCAACAATAGCAGTGTGTCTGAGAGACAGTGGTAGTGCAGACCAAGGGGACATGTAGGTTCTTCTTGAGGGCATCCTAGAAGTAAGACTGATATGGGGACTATATTTTGGTATCAGATTTAAAGCTATACAGGTCTAGAAATTTAAAATGTCATTGGATTCACAATTGGGCTCTTAGGGATTAGATTCACGTAATTCTCATAAGGCTTATATACTCATAGTGGATTTTTTCCCCCCACTGACACATCCTTGTTAGAGTTTTCTGTTGACCATGGGTATGTTAATAAAATCTTACTCCTTTTGGAGGTCCATGTAATAAAAATGGTGGGAGTTTATAGAACTGTATGATTTTATGCTTAATATAACTGAAATACTAAATCTGAATTTTTCCACTTTTAAAAATTGTTTCCCCCTTTAATGTTTATAGTGGAGTATTTAATTCGTAGTCTTGATACACTCCCAGACGTAGTATTAGGTATTTGTCAGTTTTAAAATGTCGCTTTAGATCTAAAGTGTAATCATTTTCTAATTTTCCAGGAATCTCATGAACAGTGCATCCAGTGGATTGTTAAATTTATTCATGGCCAGCATAGTCCTAAAAGAATTTCTTTTCTTTATGACTGCTTAGCAATGGCAGTGGAGACTGGTCTTCTTCCACCCAGGTATGTTTAATGCCAGATATGAGCAATCCAAAGAATTTTTTTTTTTAATTAATGTTTGGAAATTGGTCTATATTGTTGTTATAAAAGGATGAAGGAATGAAGAAGGAAGTTAGGCTCAACAAATAATCCTTCATAAAACCTTAGGTTTTAGTTTCTAGGATGTAGTATTCCTAGAATTGTATACTTAAAGGCTCAACACCAGGCAGGCTTTGCCTTTCAGTCCAAGGGCTAGGATTACTTAACATTTTATTAACATTCATGGTTATGGTGGTTGACTGAGCTCAGTAGGCAATTTTATCTCAGGGTCTTGTGATTGCACTCCGATCGTGGTTACAGCTGTAGTTAGGACAAAGGTTTCCCCATTCATATATCTGGTGGTTGATGCGTGACTGTCTTCTGGGCCTTAGCTGGGCCTATCAGCTGGAACCTACATAGGCCCTGTCCATGTGACCTGGACTTCTTCACAGCATGATGGTGTCAAAACCAAGCTTTCAAAAGAAGGCCAAGCAGATGTTGCATTATCTTGTCTTGGGGGTTGTAAGTATCCCTTTTGCCATTATCTTAGGCCTGCCCATGTTTAAGGGAAGAGAACGTAGATACTTCTCCCACTTCTTCATGGGAGGAGTATCATTACCACCCTTCAGAAGAACATGTGGGATTGAAAATCTTGTTGCAGCCATCCTGGAAAAATATAATCTACCACAAACTGATAGATGGTAAACATTTAATCAATAGCATTTGGTAAATTTCTTTCTAGTAAAAATATAACACAATATTACTTAGTTATGTTTTGTGTTCTATCTTTCACACTAATAAAAAATGTAATATACTATGTATGTAATTTTTTAAAAGTATTATTGAATAGTTATATACCTTTCTGAAGAACATTATGACAGATATAATATCCAGAGTACACAGACCTTGGCTATTGGAGAACTTGGCAAAATTGTGTCTTGTAACTGGAATGGATATTCTTATTTTCTAGGATGGTTTGTGAATCCCTGATAAACTCCGACACACTTGAATGGGAAAGAACACAACTTTGGGCCTTAACATTTAAACTGGTTCGGAAAATAATTGGGGGAGTGGATTATAAGGTATTTTTTCCTTATTATAAAAAGTAATCACTTTCAGACATGAATAATTTTTTCAGTGTGTATCTTAATTTCTTATGTAGTAGTATCTTATCTTATGCAGTAGTATCTTAATTTCTGATGAGAGAAATGAAATGGAAGTGTCTACAAAATCTGGTTTTTGTTGTATTTCCTAAATTAATTTAGGAAACAAATTTCCTAAACAAATTTCCTAAATTTGTTATATTTCCTAAATTATTTTGTTGTATTTCCTAAAGGGATTTAAAATTGCTGTGTTTCCCACAGCTTATCTGCTTTCCTCCCAATAGTCTTTAAAATGCAGATGGCTAATATATTGTTATGATGAGTAGAGAAGTCACCAGGCAAACTCTGGGCCCCTTCATCCCACAGATTGAGAATGTGGTGGCCTGTTGCAAATGAAAGAGCACAGAGCAGGGGTGTGTGGAACTGTGAAGTGTTGTGGGCATCAACTGATAAAGGGAGAAAGTCCTGCTTCACTTCTGCTTTGACCTCCTTTGAAGACATATCCTTCAGCACTTCTCTTGAGCCAAACTAACAGCATAGCATATACTCTCTGTGTATCTTAATACAACTCAGCATCGTCCTTGCTGCAGAACCATTCTCCTTCTTTCAAATCACTTTTGTTGCTGTCCTTTTTGAAATAATTGCCAATGCCTGACCCAGTGCTTTATGTCTGTATTTTCTCTAGTTTAAATGACTTAACTGGTAATTACTGATTTGAATCATGATTTAATACAAAATTTAATCTAAGAAGTTGTTTGTTTTGTTTTGTTTTGTTTCTTCCCCCACCTAGTTTCCTTAGCAGGTTAACATGAAGTTTTTACCTTCTTATTTGTATGGTGCTTTATAATTGTTTCTAATTTCTGTCATGTCTATGTTTTGTCTATCTTTTTTACAAGATTGATCACACAGCTTATACTCAATAAATGCATGTTGAATGAAATTTCTTCTCCATGTATCAGATTCTTCTCTGAAGTAATGTAACTGATAATAGATCAGCAGAAATGACCATTTAACAGAATAGCTTTATTGGATAAGTTTGAGTGATTAGGTATGTGATGAATGAGAAGGGGGAATGAAGTTAGAATATGACAAAGGGAGTGAGCAGAAGGAATCACCTGCCAGAAAGTTTAACATTAAGGCCCATGTCTGATATTTTCAAATTCTGTTCAGATTATTTCTGCCTCTCAGCCCAATTTAAGCGTTTTGGACCATTGTAACAATGGAAACTCTTGTAATGTGAGGGTCCAGAAAGCAGAGTGTGGCAAGATTAATTTTTATTTGTAAGGGACTTTCTTTGTTCATTCATATTGTTAGACATTCTTTAGAATTCTATTTTGGAACATGACTCGTCTTTTGGGCTAATGTTAGGGACTTGAGTGTTAGCTTTGATTGAAAATGTGATCTGGGAGGTAACTTTTTTCCTGAGCATGTAAGTGTTGAAACCTTTAGGTGTTTTAACTAGGACCGGGGCACTACTTAACTGTGGGTTTTTTTCTTGTTACAGGGGGTTCGGGATCTCTTAAAAGTGATTTTGGAGAAAATCTTGACAATTCCCAATACAGTGAGCTCAGCCGTTGTACAGCAGCTTCTAGCAGCAAGAGAGGTAATTTAGATATGTCTGCAATTCATTGATCATAACCTTAAAAGAGTCTAGTTTTATATAGTTTTGTGCCTTTAAAATGTAGTTTGTGGACTGTTTGTGGACTGTGGTAGTTTGTGGACTATTCCATTTGGGAACTTCTACAAAAATCACTTGTAGTTTTAAAGATGCTGTTTTGCTTATATTATATTTCAGAAAAAAATTTTTAACTTTTGATTAAGTCATGGTTTTTAATTGAGAAAATAACAATATAGACATTCAAATATTTTTAGCTGCTGTAAGGCTTTAGCCTATAGACTGCTTAAAAGATCTTTGTGTTTTATAACGGATATTGCAAGAATTACTACTTTGGTCTGTTGCTTTTCTGTTAGAATCTATCAACATTTAAAGCAATGTTACTTAGTAACGTCCATTTCATTGTTCATTAATCTCCATTTTTAGAGAGTCTTCACATATAAATGGACTCTTTGTGCTACAGATTAAGCCCAGTAAATCCATGAAATAATATATTTGCTTTTAATATCTTTGTTGTTGTCACTGTTGCGTTTAAAGATCTTATATGTGGAACTAACCAGGAAGAATAACATTGCTCTTTTATATTTCTTAGGTTATAGCATACATCTTAGAAAGAAATGCCTGTTTATTGCCAGCCTACTTTGCGGTCACAGAGATTAGGAAACTATATCCTGAGGGAAAACTTCCACACTGGGTAAATACGATATTTTCCAAGTTTTTTTGGTAGAAGTTCTAATAAAAAATAGCTATATTAATCTTATTTTTGTGTGCCTATCTTTAAAATGGTCACTTTTATCCTGAGATAAAATGTACTTTTTTATCATTATAATGTGTTCCTTTTATTTCTCTGCTATCCTGTTGAAACAGTTTATTGTCTTTTTGTTTTTTTCTTTTTTGTAAGATCTATTTCTTAGAATGTGCCTGGGGTGGGGGGGACAAAGGGAATGGGGGAGAGAAAATCTCAAGCAGACTTCCTATTGAGCATAGAGCCTGACCGAGGGCTTGATCTCGCAGCACTGAGATCATGACCTGAGTCAAAATCAAGAGTTGGATGCTTAACCAGTGGAGCCACCCAAGAACCCCACGACAGTTTCTGTATCATGTGTGAAAATATGCCAGCTTCATGAAATATCACAGGATGTGGTGGTATTATTTGGCTTAATTTAGGAACAGATGAACTGGGAAGGAATTGTTTGAAAGAAAGTAAAAGAGGACTGACTTTTGAGTAATTTTTACATGCCAGGTATTATATTAGATTTTTACATGCTGTCTCATTTTACATAAATGATGGTTATATTAAAAACAGTCTTGATTTTATTTTTATATTTACATGTTTTTTGTTTTATTTTTAGTTACTTGGAAACCTGGTATCAGACTTTGTGGATACCTTCAGGCCCACAGCAAGGATAAACTCTATTTGTGGTAGGATTATAATTTAAGATATACAAAATAGGACCTGAACTATTCAGCATTGGCAGATGGTATCTTACACATATTTTGGTGGTTTGTCATTTTGGTAATTTGTAGAAGCTTAAATAATAGCCATTTACTTGTTTTCAGGTACTTTGTTTGCATAGTATAGGGAGGGGAAAAGCAACTATCTTGCCTGAGTCTAAGCTTCAGATAGAATCATTCTAGAAGATACATTTCCTGGTGATTAGAGGGAATTTTTAATAGAGCTAGTAAAGCACCATGGAATATCCAGGCAACTAGAAGTCTCAACTGACCATTCCTCTGTGGCCATAGTACACAAGACTATCAGGCTGTTTAAGTTCATTCCAATTCACACTTTTGCTCTGTACTTCATTTATTTTCTTTTTCATTTTTCCATGTTTTGTTTCATTCTCAGAATTTGCTTTTAAGAACAAGCATGTGATTTGGCAATTTATGCAGTGCCCACTACTGTGTGGGTATATAGACCATTATTTAGTCAGTGACCAAATTTTGAACACTTCTTGTGAGTTGGGTGCTATTTTAGATTGGAAATGCAGAAATAAAACAAGCTGACTCTAGACAAATAATTTTCAGACTTCTGGCTTTTGTGACTGAACTGAGTGGATATTGATATCATTTAATGAATTCTGGAAGCGATGCAGGTTTGAGAAGGATGATGAGTTCAGTTTTAAGATCTGTTAAGCTTGAAGTACCTGGGAGACAGCCAAGTGACAGTATTCATTAGGCAGTTGGGTATATGAGTTGATGGTCATATGCTACATCTAAGCCTCTAGGAACATCATGCATAAAGTCAATTATGTTGACCCTAGACTAGAGATCTGCAAACTTTTTTTTATAAATGGTGATCTAGCAAATATTTTAGGCTTTGTGAGGTATACCATCTGTTGCAACTATTCAGCTCTGCCATTAGAGTGGGAAAGCATCAGTGTCCCAATAAGACTTTACAGAAATAGGTGGCAAACTGCATGTGGCCCATGGATTATACTTTGCTCATCTTTATCCTATATGCTTGGACAAATGCCAACATTTTTGAGTTTTGAAGGCCTGTAAATTGGTCTCCAACCATCTGGACTTAAAATAATCAAAGAAAATTCCCCAAATTTATATCTAATTACAACCTTTTTAAAACCAGTACCTGATTCAGAATAGGTATTTATTAAATATTCATAGAGTGAATGAAGGACTAGGCATTTGTGTTTACATTTACTTTAAAACATTTTCTGTAATACATACAGGCCGCTGCAGCCTTCTGCCAGTTGTAAATAACTCGGGAGCCATTTGTAATTCATGGAAATTGGATCCTGCAACTCTTCGTTTTCCTTTGAAGGGCCTTTTGCCATATGATAAGGTATGTTGATAAACATAATGGAACTTTGGTCCATCTAACAGTCTTCATCCTGAATTATATGATGTGTTGTGCTAAATTGTCTCTTCACAGAATGAAGAAGTATATATTTAATGAAAAATAGTTTATGGTTTATCATGTGACTCTCATGTCCACGTATACCCTGTGGTTTGTAATATTGGATGTTTATGCTCCAGTTTGTCCCGACAAAGCACTTAGATTAAGAAAACTGAATCTTTATAATGGAAACCTTTTTATTTTGCCTTTGCAAAGTGAGGACCAAAAATGAATTTGCACTTTTCTTAAAATTTGAAGAGTGTGTCTCTCCTTTGTTAGATTTTTTAAAAATTTTTTTAAGTTTTTAAAAAATTTCAGTAGTATCTATGCCCAGCTTGGGGCTCGAACTCAAGACCTCAAGATCAGGAGTCACATGCTCTTCTGACTGATCCAGCCAGGTGCCCCTACCTGTGTTAGATTTTTTGAAGGGAGGTTGGAGAACACAAAAGTGGAGTAGAATATTCTCAAGAGAAAAAAATCTACAAGTATTGATAAAATGAAGCATGAAATAAAGCCACAATGAAGTTTGATATATTCATTATAGTATCTTGGGAGTTGAAATGGTTACAGAGCAGGGTATGAGGAGGACTAGAGATTTTTCATGTAAGTGTTTTGTGTCAAAAATGATGTACAGAGTGATTAGGAAACTAGTCCAGAAGTGAGGGAAATAGCAAAACTAAGGTCACAATCCTGGACTCTTGGCATATTAGTTGGCAAAACTTAGGAATGTGAAAAAGTGGTAAACTAAATGGAATTTGCAATTATCATGATAGGAATAATACTGAAAACAGATCAATTCATTATGCACTTACTGTATACCAGCCACTGTTGTAAGAACTTTTTTCAGTAGCCCTTATTCTCAACTATCATCTTAGTATCTCCACTATACAGATGATGAAACAGAGACACTGAGCAGGGTAGTAACTTGACTAAGGCCCTATGTTTACAAAATGGTAGAATCAGGATTTGAACTCAAACAGTCTGATTCCAGGATCAACACTCTTAATTAACCCCTGTACTGTAAGTCAGTTGTCCTCTCCAAATTTGGAAGTAGTGTTTGTTTTTTTACACTTGTATGAAAATGATTGGAAACTACCTCCATTCCTTTTTGGTTAGATTTCTGAGCAGAAAATCCTTTCCTTACAGTGATGCTTAAGACTCTTCTGTGACAGTAACTAAAGTCTTTCTAAATCGAGCCTCTATATGAACTTGGACAAGTCCCTTCACCTCAGTTATATCTCCTATCAATTGAGGGGTGGGATCAGATTAACTGTAAGCACTAAAATCCTATGATTTTTTTCCACTAGATACTGCCTACTGTGTGAAGGTAACAGGTGCCTTTAGCAGATTTTTTTTATCCCAATTTCAAATTATTTGAATTAACATTTACTTTGATCTTGAAGCAATAATTTTTTTTATTTTCTTTAAAGGATCTGTTTGAACCACAGACTGCTTTGTTGAGATATGTATTGGAGCAGCCTTATTCCAGGGATATGGTCTGCAATATGCTAGGTTTAAATAAGCAGGTACTGTACTATGCTGGAAACCAAGTAAATTCTGCATAGAATCTGCACTATTCTATTCTCTTTTCTTTGCTAGAGCTAACTGAGCAAAACAGTTAAGAACTATTCGGTGATTTTTTTTTAATATATGGTTTTTTAAACGATGTATTGTTCCTATCATTTATATATTGCTTTAAAAATGTTTAAATTAAAAAGAAGATATTTTAAAAGTTGGTTTATTTTGCATTGCTTTTTTTTCTATAAGGCCAGTTTCAAGTATACCTTTTGCCAGAGAAACCTACACATGACTTAACCATAATTTTTTGATTTTTTTTTTTTGTTGTTGTTGTTGTTTGGGTGCCTATTTTTATAACCCTTGGTATCTTCAGCGTGGCCTGACTGCTGATTTTTTTCCCCCCTTTTTGGTATATGTTTATTTTTGGTGGTTTAACATGTGGGAGGGTTTGTGCTGACTCTGGGTTCCTTGAGGCTGGCCTCATAGTCACTGTTTTGTCTTTTCTTTTTTTCTTCCTTTATTTTTGTTCTGTCCTGTCTTGTCCTGCCCATCCTCCAATGCTCTAGACCTTGAACATTGCTCAGGTATGTTCACAACCTTACTGTTGTATTGTGACTAACGATACGCTGGCCGCTTTGTAGCCACTGATTCCATTTAGAAAATACATGTATGGTCGGGGCTTGAAATTGGCAGGACCATGCTGAGACCAAGGCCACTAAAATGAATTTCTTCTTGGGATATGAGAGTTGTTTTTGGTGGATTGTTTTTGGTTTTGGTTTTTGGTGTTTGTTTTTTTATATTCTTTTTTTTTTCTTTTTTCTTTTTTCTTTTTTCTTTTTTTTTTTAACAAAGAGACAACACCTGGCACACAATAACGCCTGTCACTTTTTGATGGGTTGTTTTTCCTTCCCACTCCATTTTACTTTTTTTTTTTTTTTTTAATACTTTAGGGCCAAAGCTCGCCTTGTGGAATTTTCAGAGATGGAAAGATGGATGGTGGCCTTTATCTTTCCAGATTATTAAAACATAAATAAATAACATCTATAAAAGTACTTATGTTGCTTTGCCTTAAAACAAAAACAAATTAAAAACAAAACAAAGAGGAAAAACTTTAATAGAGATACGTTATTTTAAAAGTTGGAGTGGTAAACTTTATACAGGGAAGGGTTTTTTGGAAACATGGGGATTGACTAAGAAATGTCACACTCTTAGGTGACCCCACACCTGCTTGACAAACACCCTTCTTTGTCAGTCTTTGCCAGAAGTGTCCTCCTCCTAGAGTGGGCTCCTTGCAACTGAAGCTCACCTGTAGTGGGAGAAAAACACTGTGGCCAAACTTTATAAACCAAACTCTTATACGGTCCCAAGTCTGTTCCAGGACTTTTCACCTTTGAGATTTTAAACAAAATAGTGGTTCCAATTATTTTTGTTAAAAATTTTTGAGCCCAACATATTAAAATAGACCAGCTTTTTGATTTTAAAAAGACGTTCTTGTCTAGGTTATATAAAATAGCGTTACTGTTTGCAATACTATAGTGAAGGTTGTGCCAGTGCTTCCATTTATAAAGCCCTATTTTTAAGGACATATAGCTTGGCCATAAAACTTGCTCAGTGTTGAAACTTTGCATGCCAAACCTCACCCTAGTAGCAGTATCTCTTTTATTATTTTAAGTTTTTTCTTCTGACAAATTTACCAAGTTTCCTTGTTTCGACAAGCCTATGTACATGTGAAACTGAAACTGCTTCACACTACAGTATCTGACAGTTACTTCATATAACCTGTCAATTTAACATCTTAAATACCAAGTCATTAATTCTGATCAACTTTCACTTGAGTTAGAGGTAAGTATTTAGTCAACTTTGAAAGAATGCTTCATGCTATGTCTTAAAACTAATTTTTGCAATGAACTTTAAGTCATACTTGACTCAATTTTTCTTACAGTTTGGTGGATAAATGTACCCGTGGTCATTCAAGCTGCGAGTACCTTCCCCCAGATATCCTTAGTTATCATTAGCTTTTTTCACTTGGGATGCAGCTCTTCTTAAAGTAGAAATTGACAAAACAATTCATAGAAGAGTATTTCTGATTTGATTATTTTAGTAACAAGTTTCAACCTAAAAAAAGTTTATGACTAAGACATAAATCCATAAAAAATAAAGTTTATAATGGAAATGCTGACAGAACATTATAAGTATTGGTCCCACTGTAAACATTGTCAAAAGCTCACAATTCATCAGTAATTGTTTTGGTAGAAAACTCTGTAGTGAATGGACTTGTAGATGAAAGATATATGCTGAATTGACTTGATATTTTATTTTTACCACCTAGAAAGTAGAGTAGAAAATGAGAATACAAAGTATAAATATATGATTAAAAATAAACAAGTTATCTTATCACATCTTTTATCATTACAGAACTATATCCTGCACTATACTTTCTTGTCCTTTCTCTAGCAATGCAATAATTTACTTAAAGCTTGAAACCTTTTAAGAGCTGTCCATATTGCATTTTCCAGTAGGAATTGGGCTATATTTTAACCTAAAGTCGGTCACATTCATAAAGTCATAAATAGCCCAGTTCTGTGACCATCAAGGTGGAGTGTTCACAGTGGAAGAATCCTGTTTTGTGTCTTTACACAACTTTGTGTTCTTTCTGCCAAATAAGAACATTACAAAACAGATATGCTCCTCAAGCTCTTCTGTGGTGGTGTGTAAACTCTGGCTACCCTGAGACAGTAAAGTACTAGACTAATCACTCAGTTATTTTTGAAAGGCACCATTGAAAGTGGTATTAACTGGCATAGGGTTCCAATTCTAATTGGCAGAGAATATGATAAATGGCATACAAAGGGATTTCTCTTCCCAACTTGTCCTGAATAGGTGTTGCTCTAAAATTGATTTCTAGCACTGAAATAATGATTTGAAATTAACTTAAGCCCACCTAACTACAATATGTTAAAGTTTTACCACAAAAGCAGTACCAGAACTATTAAATCAAAATTGTCAGGGCCACTTAATATGGGATATGGTTATTTAGACTGAAAAGCATTACCATTTGTTGTTTGGAATAGTGGTGGGAAAGAATCAGGGTCATGAGTAGAGGTTAATGCTAGTGTCTTAGTTAATGCCTTGTGCCTCATTTTCAGCTTTTACCAAAGCTAAAAAGTAAGTTTCCAATGCAGTTTGAGCTATTATGCAGAAATTAAATTGTTAAAATATTGAACTTGGGTTCTTATTGTTTAAACAGGTTTTAACTAAATTTGCATATAGATATGATGTAAACTAGCTAGTTTCTTACATGCCTGTCGCCTTGAAGACTTAAATTTACAAAAGCTTCAGAAAGCACATGGTAAATAGCCATAGACAAAGCATCCAGTGGCCTACCAAATTACCATAGCCTAGTGATTGATACTTAATCTTCATTAGATTATTAAACTGCTTTACAAATTTTCATTTGTTCCACTTTGTAAAATAATCTACATGGTGGAGAATATTAATTTTAATGTACTTATTTATTAGTGAAGTAAACTAAAGCTAAACTTATCCTCAAGTAGTTAACACAGATCATTTTATATTTCAGCGGGGTTTTTTCTTTTTTTTCTTTTTATTTTTGGTACTAATAAAATTGGCGAATAAACAAAGGAGCTAAGCTATCCCAAAACTCAGTTTGAGAAATATCCTTAGCTTTAACCAAAACACCTGGGAAACATAGAGTTAATCCTGATAGATGTTCTGCCACACTCAGACACCAGGGCATTGGATGCCATAGAGATTCCGGACTCATGTAATTCTTAACAGAAAATTTAGAGGTAATTTAAGTCGTGGTATGTATTGAAAGATCATCAGCTTTAACTGTAAATTTCCCAGTTCTTACCTTGTCAAAATCGTAATATTTTTGGTTTTCCTCTTTAAATCATTAACTGTATGACTATTACAACACGGTTAAAGATATCTAGGTAAACATTTAGTTTTTTAAAATAAATAACTAATACTAAAAAGGAAAATTCCAAAACGACTCAGGTGCTAAAAACCAATTTTATTTAGTTTGTTCTTTTTTCCTGAAGTAGACTAACGGAAGACCATTGTGGATGGAGGAATAGATGACAAATTGGTTAGTTTCCAAAATAGAGGCAAATTCCCATCACTAATGAAAAATTCCTACTGGAAATCCTGGCTTTACTTCTTTTCACAAATTTTTCTGACTCTTGTATACTTTGAATGATTTCACTCTAAATTTGTGTTGTCTGACACATTTCTTAGGTTGTTGGTGGTTGGCAGAACTAGTGAATTTCAAGCCCTGTACACAGTAGTTTTGCATGCTGATTTAAGAAATAGTTTGTAGTGTTGTCTGTTGCACTTTGCTCTGCTTCATAATGATAATTACATTTGGAGGGAAAGTACTGTAGTCTCAACTGGTGGTGTTAATATTGCTATTTGTAAACCTGTAATGTGGTTGAACTGTGATCATGGCATTGTGTTTTTGGAAAAACTATGAAACAACCATTGATGCTTACTGTTTTGGATAGATGTTTGTTTTATTTGCATGCTTTAAGGAAGTGCAGCTATATTGGAGCTTTACAAGTTTGGAGCTGGCAAAGAGCATGCAAAAGAGGGGATGCTACTCATTATGTTTTTTTTTTTTTTTTTCCCAAATCCGTCCCCATTTTGCATTTTTCCCCTAAATTTGAAGAAATCATATCCCTTTTTCATGGCAAAAGACTAATAATCATGTCTAAAGTTTAGAGGGAAAGCATCTGTATTAGTAATTGCATTCACTAGAAAGGCTTCAAACTGCCTGGCCATTAAGTCATATAACATATTTTATAAAAGAAATATGAAAATGGCTGAAAATATGGCTTAACATATTTCTTTTGGTAAAAGTATATTTTTTTAAATCACTTTTAAAAGCATAAATCTTTTTGCCTCTAGAAAGGGAAGTTGCATTTTCATTTTTAGTGTTTAAATTCAATTCTTTTTCTTGTTTTAGATTTTAAAATAGTCTAATTTAAAATTAAAGCTGCATTATGTTTGGCTTCTAAGAAGGAAGAGCAGAGATTAACTTTGAGATCAGTTTTTTTGTAGAGGAAGTTTCCATTTCAGTATCAGGATCAGTAACACACATTGAAAAACAGATACTGAGTAATTGTAGCTATTTAGATACATCGCTATATGTAAAGTTAGTATAAACTTGTGGTGGTTGCTTTAAAATACGTAGATTCTCTCTGCTTTGTTTGCTCTCATCACAATATTTGATTCTGGAGATTCGGGTTTTTAATATTTTGAGTTAGAATGCAAAATTAATACTGCTATCATCATTTCATATGCTTTTTAAATTATCTTTTTTTCAAAGGATAAATAACAAAATGTTCTATTGTGTAGTGCCCCTTGTCAAATTGAAACAATGACGTGTGAGTGAAAGTCAAAAGTTAATAAGGAGTCTGTTTTCTATGAGATCCGGAAAGTAATTATTTTTATGGAACTCATCCTCTATGATAATGTAACATGATGCAGCTTTAATAGACTAAATCTAACCTTAACTCAACTTAAGTTCAACTTCATTCCATGCTTCTCAGCCTCTTGTTACAATTAATGTCCATTAACCAGTAACTTCTAAAACTAACCGGGAGGCTTTTGGAATACTGTATCTAATCTCTGCCCTACAGCACAAGCAGCGCTGCCCTGTGCTGGAGGACCAGTTGGTGGATCTGGTGGTTTATGCCATGGAGCGGTCCGAGACAGAGGAGAAGTTTGATGATGGCGGCACAAGCCAACTCCTGTGGCAGCATCTCTCAAGTCAGCTCATTTTCTTTGTGCTTTTCCAATTTGCAAGTTTTCCACATATGGTCCTTTCTCTTCATCAGAAGGTAAGTACTAAATCTTTCATCAGAGTCACTTCACCTGTTGATGAGTATGTTTTAGACTGATAATGGACATTGCCTGGTGATTTCAGCAACAACAGAAGTTCTGAGCCCTAATTTCCATTTTGTGCAGTGCTTTTGTGGTTTCTAAACTTTTCACTTTCTTGTCACTATAAATATTGGTTTCAGTCATTTATTCCACATATTCATAGTGCAAGGATCAGGGAATACAAAATGAAAAGGCTCCATGCTACCCTCAAGGAGCAGCTTACTATTGGGAAAATATAAGAGTAAACAATTTGATTATAAATTAATAGTTCACATAACGGAAGCATATTTTCCTGCAGTAGGTATGAAGAATAGTCCCTATTCAAGATGTCAGGTATGACTTTATCAGAGATCTTAAAGCTAGCACTTAAGTACAAGTAGAAATTTGCCAAGAGGAAAAGATAAGAAAGTGTTTCCATTGCAATAAGATGACCATTTGGAAAAAGATTAATGTGTGTGAGAACCAGAAAGAAAAATATAAACAGGAAAATGTTGGTGAGATCAGGAAGGCGAGAAGACAAGACCAGACATGGAAAACTTTATATGGCCACATATTTGTTCTAAAGTTGTTTAGATCCTCTTTGGAAGGCAAATGAGGAGGGGAATGACATCATCATACACAAGTGGGAAGAATTACTGCTAATTGCCACATGTAGGTAGAGGGTGACATAAAGAGATGGAGGGGGACAAAATCAGAGACAAGGAAATTGTTAAGGGAGCCTTTGCAGTGATATGAGTGGGAGATGCTGATGGCCCAAACCAGAACAGAGAGGAGGAGTCCAAGACCAGATATGCTGATACAGGTATGTTGAGAATAGGACTTGGCCATGGATAGGTAACAGAGGGAGTACAGGAGTCTAGGATCATTTGGTTGTTTCTACTCTGGCAGTGAATGAAAAAGTGGGACAATGAATCCAAAATAAAGACTACAAGTAGAAGAATGTATTTGTGGAAAAGTTGGTTTTATTGTAAGATTTTAGACAAGGTGAATGGAAATAAATGTTGTTATACCTGTAACATCTCTACAACATGGATTATTTGGGGGAAACTTTTTTGTAAGCATTGTTAAAATCCTTCAAGCCACCAGTTAGTTACCCCCACTGCCACTCCCATGACGTTTTATTTCTGTTACAATCTGCCGGAAACCAGGAATCGTTTTTGATAACAACTTCTTGAAGATTTTAAAATTTTTTTAAAGATTTTATTTATTTATTTGACAGAGAGAGATAGAGATCACAAGTAGGCAGAGAGGCAGGCGGGGGGCGGGGGGGAAGCAGGCTCCCCGCTGAGCAGAGAGCCCGATGTGTGGCTCGATCCCAGGACCTTGAGATCATGACCTGAGCCGAAGGCAGAGGCTTAACCCACTGAGCCACCCAGGCGCCCGAAGATTTTAAATTTAAAAAAAAAAAAAAAAAATCCTTTTGGTATCATGAGGTATTGCTTGTGTTTGATGAGCTATTTTAAGTAATTATCTCATATTAAACTTGATTCTCTTGGATACATGGTCAACCTAGTCCTAATCCTATTTCTAAAACATTTAACTTTTGGTATGCACAGCTGTTTTGGGAGTCAGGGAGGAAACATATATAGAATATAAAAATAACTTAAAAGGCTTTGCTTGGTGTGTCTTGAGTTGAGACTAAATACTTTATAAATGCCAAAGCTAGATGCTAACTTTTGGACACCAGGGTTTCTCCTGGTTTTTTGTTTTGTTTTGTTTTTCTTTAAGTTTTACTACATCCATCTCTTTAACCAGCTGTGTAGATGTGTATTTAAACATCTTTTACAGTTAGCAGGGCGAGGACTGATTAAAGGCAGAGATCATCTAATGTGGGTTCTCCTGCAATTCATTTCTGGAAGTATTCAGAAAAATGCGCTAGCTGATTTTCTCCCTGTCATGAAGCTCTTTGACCTTCTATACCCAGAAAAAGAAGTAAGTTTTATAAAATAGTTAACAGTATGATGATTGGTTTATGTCTAATTTATATGTAGTGTGATTTCGTGAAAAGATCACTGGATTTGGAAGCTGAAAACCTGAGTTCTTTCCCAATTCTGTGACTAACCATAATTGGGGTGGACATCAATCCCTCTTAACATTAGTTTACTCATATGTAAAGTGAAGAAATTGAACTAGATTATTTCTGAAGTTTATTTTAAATTACAGTTGAATATCTTGTATAGCAAGTTCTTTCTCTACATTCTAAATAGGTTTACAGTTTTGAGCATTAAGCTGTTTTAATCTGTATACATTACTGAGAGATCAACTGACATCAGTATTAATATCTTTTTTGTTTGTTTGCCAATTGAGTATGTTCCACCTATTTTATTATATGAGTATTTGAGTAATCTATGGTATATTTTGATGATTGCCAGTTTTTAAAATACATTTTGTTATGGAAATTTTTAAATGCACTAAGAGGTAGAGTGAATAGAAAAATAGAAAAACTGCTATGTACTCATTACCAAGAAATATTTTTTAAGTTTTTTATTAGTTTCAGGTGTGTAAGAGAATGATTCAACAATTCTATACATTACTCTGTGCTCATGATAATAAGTGTACTCTTTAATCCCCATTATCTAGTTCACCCATCCCCCTATCTACCTCCCCTCTGGTAACCATGTTTATTCTTTATAGTTAAGAGTATTTCTTGGTTTGTTTCTCTCTCTCTTTTTTTTATTTCTTTGCTCAGTTGTTTTGTTTCTTAAATTCCACATAGGAGTGAAATCCTATGGTATTTGTCCTTCTCTAACTGACTTATTTCGCTTAGCATTATACTCTCTAGCTCTATCCATGTTGTTGTAAATGGCAAGATTTCATTAGTTTTTATGACTGAATAATTTTCCATTTTATGTATACACACACACACACACACACACACCGTATCTTCTTCATTCCCTCTCTCAGTGGACACTTGAGCTGTTTCCATAATTTAGCTGTTGTAGATAATGCTGCAGTAAACATAGGGTGCATGTATTCTTTTGAATTTGTGTTTTTGTATTTTAATACCCAGTAGTGCATTCAATTACTGTATTGTAGGGTAGTTCTATTTTTAACTTTCTGAAGAACGTCCATTCTGTTTTCCGTAGTGGCTGCATCAGATTGCATTCCCACCAGTAGTGCAAGAGTGTTCCTCTTTCTCTGCATCCTTGCTGACACTTGTTTCTTGTGTTTTGAGTTTAGCTATTCTGATAGATGTGAGGGGATATCGCATTGTAGTTTTAAGAAGTATCCTTGCTTCATCTTTCCACTCATCATTTTTGTTAACACTAGACAATTTTGTTTTTACGATTTTATTTATTTATTCAACAGACAGAGATCACAAGTAGGCAGAGAGGCAGGCAGAGAGAGAGGGGGAAGCAGGCTCCCCGCTGAGCAGAGAGCCCAATGTGGGGCTCGATCCCAGGACCCTGAGATCATGACCTGAGCCAAAGGCAGAGGCTTAACCCATTGAGCCACCCAGGCGCCCCAACACTAGACAATTTTAAAGCAAATTGCAGACATCCATGTCCTTTCCCCCATCAGTATACAATATATGTATATGTGTGATAGTGTATATTATCGTACTTATTTAGATTGTGTATTTCTTAATTGTTAGATGTTCCTGAAAAGCATATATGCGACTTTTAGAAATTCTGTGTTTTCAGTATATTCATCACATTCAGTAAAATTTTATGATGTATTTGTTTTTTAAAGAATATAATTTTTAAATGATTGTGAATGCCTCATGACAATAGGAAAATTCAGCTAAGCATCTTTGAATTTCTGTTAACTTCTTGGCAAGAAAAAACAATCCTGTAATTACATTTTCATTATTTTATAGCTGTTAGATCTTTTGATTTGTAGTATTGAATAGTCAAAGAACAATTGAAGTTAAATTAATAAAGGATATTTTAAAAAGAGGTATATCGATAATGGATTATTAGAATACATATAATTAGTTAATTCTTCTCTTTCCTATCATATGCCTATTGTTATTTTCCAGTATATCCCAGTTCCTGATATTAACAAACCCCAGTCAACTCATGCCTTTGCAATGACTTGCATTTGGATTCATCTCAATAGAAAAGCCCAAAATGACAACTCTAAGCTACAGATTCCAATACCTCATTCCCTAAAGCTTCACCATGAGTAAGTAATTTGTAGCTTAACAGTTAATTTTTTTTAATTAATAAGTAGTCTATTGTAGGCTAATCTTGGTCTCAGTATTTGTATCAAGTATGGAAATCTCCCCACACGAACTGGGGATAAAGGTGAATATTTAATGGGCAATGGCCTACCAAGAAAAATTGACCAATACCTATATCAGAAAACAACTCGAAAATTTTTATATGTATGCAGACATATATATATATATTTAATTTCCAGGTCTAATTTTTGCTTTTACATGTTTTACCTTAATTAAAGTTCTTATTTTCCAAAAGCATGTGAAAGTGTTTCAAAATTTCTTAAGTACTCAGGATCTGAGAATGATCTGACAGATGTCTTCACTCCCTGGGCAGCCGGGATTATTTGAGCTGCTCTGGCTGGTGTGCTCCCTTACACCATTTCCAGAGTTGTGATTACCCAGAGAGGATTCCCTTGTTAGATAGACTTGGTTTTAGACAGTCACCAGTGTTAGGAACACCTGAACTTCCCACCTAGAACTTCTGACAGGGACTGCCAAATCTCTTCATAGGAAACTGTAGGGTATGCAGACTTCACATTTCATTTGGCCTTCCCTTTATGAGATATTGCTTAATATCTTTTCACAGTGACATCTTTAATGATGCCACATTTTTGTGCTTAACCAAATAGATAATAAATAGAAATCAAGTTCATGAACTTTTGAGTTATTTCTTCATTATCTGAATCTTCCATGTATGTAGTAATACTTAGCAAATATCCATTAATTGATAACTTGTGATTACTTAAGTTCTTTTTGAAATGCTACGCAAACTTTTCTGTGTTTCCACTGTGCATTTGGGGCAGAAACTATAATACCTGTAGGAATAAAGGTAGTATTAGTAAATTATTTCATGAAATTAAATGTTTTTTAAAGCACAGACTTAACTTTCTGGAAATTATTTGCATTTTTTACTGTTTAATGGTACTTGAAATTTTAGGTTCCTGCAGCAGAGTCTTAGAAATAAAAGTTTACAAATGAATGACTATAAGATTGCCTTGCTGTGTAATGCATACTCTACAAATTCAGAATGTTTTACATTACCCATGGGAGCTCTGGTAGAAACTATTTATGGAAATGGAATTATGAGAGTACCTCTTCCTGGAACAAGCTGCTTGGCTTCAGCATCTATTACTCCCCTACCCATGAACCTCCTGGATTCACTGACAGTTCATGCCAAAATGAGGTATGTTCTTTTTTTTTGGTCCTGTATCAGGGAATTGATACCAGTGTAGTATAGGTTTTATTTCATGATTGTGTGTGTGTTTTATGGTCAGGTATACTTTTTAAAAAATGATTAGATTTATTTTATTACAAAAATAATATTTATTATAGGAATTCTAAAGTATACAAATAAACCTCAAGAAAATATTACCATAATCTCTTCATGAGAAGCAAGCATTATAAAAATTTTGGTGTATGTTCTGAGGCTTTTTTTTTCCCTATGTATAAATATATGCATTTATGAGTTGAGATTTTTCTTTTAACAATGGATTCTTACTGCGATATTTTTTTCTTTAAAAGATTTTATTTATTTGAGAGAGAGTGATATCAATGGGAGGAGAGGCAGAGAGAGAGGGAGAAGCAGACTCCCCACTGAGCAGGAAGCCAGATGCAGGATTTGATTCCAGGACCCTGAGATCAGTACCTGAGCAAAGACAGACACTTAATCAAATGAGCCACTCATGCACCCTGCAGTACTCTTTCATAACCATCATTTCCCCATAAGGATCTGTCAACTCTTTCTAGCGTTTTTTAAAAATACCTGTTTTTAATTTCTGTGAAGAAGTCTTTTGTGTGGCTATATATGGTTATTTAACCAGTTCCACATTGTTGGACATGAATTATTCTCAGGGTCTTAGTATTATAATGATGTCTAAACTACCTTTAAGACTGTCTTTGCATCTACCTCTAAAACATTTTTATTAAATAATTTGCTGGAAGTAGAATTGCTGAGTCCAGGGATATGAAAATTGTAATGCCTATGCTATGTTGATTATAAACAGGGATGATTTTAGAATTGACGTTTTCGTTTTCTAAAAAGACAGAAATGGCTCTGTTGGTTGTGATTCTAGAACTCAAGTACCGCTAGGAGCCAAGCTGACAATGTAGGTGAGTCCCACATGCTGCTGAGTGAAAGAGAGCCAGATATTCATACACATGCAAGTATGTGTATCTAGAAGGAATTGAGGCTGACTGAAGCGTGCAGGGCTTACCTCGTGGTATTGCCATATTAGCTCATTTCTATAATGTAAGAATGTAGACTAGTGTAGCTTGATCTTCTAAATTTTTTGAGAAGGGCTAGAAATCCAGATTTTTTTTTAAGATTTTATTTATTTATTTGTCAGAGATCACAAGTAGGCAGAGAGACAGGCAGAGAGAGAGGAGGAAGCAGGCTCCCCGCCGAGCAGAGAGCCCGATGTGGGGCTCGATCCCAGGACCCTGAGATCATGACCTGAGCCGAAGGCAGAGGCTTCAACACACTGAGCCACCCAGGCGCCCTAGAAATCCAGATTTTTATTTCTGGTCTTTTAGTTCTTAAGTATTGGCTCAGAGTTCAGACACTATGTAGATACAAGAGAATGCATTTGTGGGACATCGGTTCTAGAAGAATCATACTCTTTTTCTAATGGTAAACGTTGTCATAGCATTATGCATGTGCTTTACCTGCTGTGTGACAGAGTTGAGCTTGGATCTTAGCAGTGATTTTTTTAAGTAATTCTGTAATAAAAGTCATTTAATTTCTCAAATAGTTTTAGTTACATATTTGAAAAAGAAAACCAGACTAAAACCATTTATACATGCTCTTTTTGTTTAAATGATTTTGGGGTTTTTGGTTTGTGTGTGTTTTAGTCTTTTTTTTTTTTTTAATTCAAGTATGTTTTTATGAGTCATACCCAAATTTTGCTTTTGCATGAGCAAAGGGATCCTGATGCACATTGAAAGCACCATGGAAACCAGAATTAGTCTCAGTGCATCACTATCAAGTGTCCTGCACAACTTAAATGATTAAAATGGAACTCATGCATTTCATGTATTTAAGTTTAGATATATACCAGATTCCTTATGAGTAACTGCTTATCTATTTCAAAAATATGGATTTTTTTCTTTTCTTTTGTTTTTCCTCAGCCTTATCCATAGCATTGCTACCAGAGTGATAAAACTTGCTCATGCAAAATCCAGCGTGGCCTTGGCTCCAGCCCTGGTGGAAACTTACAGTCGTTTATTGGTGTATATGGAAATAGAGTCCTTGGGCATCAAAGGATTTATCAGTAAGACAGGACTTTTCTGGTGTTTATAACCATTAACGCATTCATTAGTTCAAAAGGGATTCTTTTAGGCCCTGGGGATACAATAGTGTGCAGATGTCATTGCCGTCATAGAGATTACCTGCTAATGAGGGAGACAGACAGAAAAATAAATGAAGTATGGAATATGTCAGATGATAAGTCTTATGGAGAAAAACCAAGCAAAAAAGAGGGATAAGAGTGTGAGAGTCAGGAGAGTGAGTTGTACTTTAAAGTTATGATAAGAAAGGAGTATTGTTCACATATTGCATGGATCCCTGGATGTGGTGCATATACAATGAGTTTTGGAACACTGAAAAGAAAATAAAATGAAGTTAAAAGGGGTATTTTGTTAAGTGCTTGGGATACAGTGAGCTAGACAGACATGGTCCCTATTCTCATGCAAGAATGTGTGGTCCGGTGTGCTGCTTCTCTGCTGGTTTGGCCCTGGGGCTCTATCTGACTGGCAAAGGAGTTTTCTGCATTTCAGTAGATAGCTTATAGTGTCTGTTAATTGTTATGCAGTTCTAAGTAATAGATACTTTCTTATATAGAAGTGTTTTTCTGATTCATGGTAATTACAACTTTTTAGTAATACAGTATAATTTTAATTTGAACCATAATTACTTTTCTTCCCAGATAATTGAGGGTTGAATACAGCTTTTTTGGGAGAGAGGAAAGAATAAGAGTGGGTGTCATGCAATTTGTATGTTAAAAAATGATCCTCATGCTTCAGAAGATTGGGAACATTAATGTTACGAAAGTAATTTAAAAAAACAACTGAGAAGTGAGGAAGGGTAATTTTTTTTCATATGTTGTCTCATTTTTTCAGATGAGCTTGAGTACCATTTGTCATAGTCCAACAAAAAAAAAAAAAGCAAACTTGGTAATCTAATTAGGATATGGATTTTTTTTCCTTACCATTAAGGAAAAATTAATGGAGAAAATTTGGAAAGTGTGTATGTGTGTGTTTATGATCAAATCTTGACACAGATTTTACTCCATGACTTTTCTTCAATGTCTTTTAACGCATAGCTTTTATAATTGGTACCTTAAATTGTCTTGTTCCTCGAGGTCAACTTTTGCCTACTGTTTTCAAGTCCCATGCCTGGGGGATCTTACACACACTTCTTGAGATGTTCAGCTACCGGATGCACCACATCCAGCCGCATTACAGGGTGCAGCTCCTGAGCCATCTTCATACTCTAGCCGCCGTTGCACAAACCAACCAGAACCAGCTCCATCTCTGGTGAGCTCTGGGATGATGGTCTTTCCCTAAGATTTCTTAGAAACTGTGTTGGACATGGGGAACTTAATCCCTTATAGTATTTGTATTCATGTGTCATAAATCTCCTCTGCTTCTAGGGTATTTTATTTCCAGTACAGAAGAAATAGAGGACAGCTTTTTAAATAGGAAGTTATTAAGGTAATTCAGGCCTCGCCTGGTGATCTTTGGCCTGAGAATGAGTACTTCCAGGGCCTTTGACAAATGTTCTAGTTTATTCCTTTAGAATATTGGATTTAGGGGCGCCTGGGTGGCTCAGTGGGTTAAGCCACTGCCTTTGGCTCAGGTCATGATCTCAGGGTCCTGTGTTCGAGCCCCACATGGGGCTCTCTGCTCAGCGGGGAGCCCATTTCCCCCTCTCTCTCTCTGCTTGCCTCTCTGCCTACTTGTGATCTCTCTCTCTGTCAAATTTTTAAAAAAAAAATTAAAAAATTAAAAAATATATACTGGATTTAAATACACTTCAGATTATGGTTAAATTATCATGTCACTTTGATTTAGCTTTAAGTGAAAATATATTTCAGATTGAAAAATGTGATTTTTGAAATGCTGTATATTCAGGTGAAATTGTGTAATCCTATAAGCCATGAGCTACCTTTTTCAAATGAGTAGTGTTAGATGGTTTTGCTATAAAATTTGGCACCTCGGTTTTTTAATTTTTTTTATTTTTTTGGCATCTCAGGTTTTTAAAACTAAACAAAGCTCATTCTCACACGAAGGAGGAGGGTGTTTTTTTAATCAAAGAACAGAAATTCATAGTTTTCATGTTTTTCCATTTAATCAATCTAGAATTAGATTTAAATCTATAATTCTGAAACCTTATATGTAACTTAACTTTTTCATTTTTTTTTGTTTTCCCACCTTTCAGTGTTGAGAGCACTGCACTTCGGCTTATAACAGCATTAGGGAGCTCGGAGGTCCAGCCACAGTTTACACGCTTCCTAAGTGATCCCAAAACAGTGCTGTCCGCAGAATCCGAGGAGCTGAACCGAGCCTTGATCTTGACCTTAGCCAGAGCAACTCACGTAACAGGTACAGTGAATATGGTGGTTACCACTGACAAAAACAGATGAATTAGAGCATGCAGTGTCCCTACTGATTATTAAGGAGATAACATACTGAAAAGATCTGTTTCATTTGTTTGGAAAAAATAATGGTTGTTTTAATACTTTCACCAGTTTAGTCATTAATGTAGGTTCTTCTGTGTACTCTTATTTTAACTGAATTGAGCTTCAGTTTTCAGCCATTTTACATCATTTTTAGGTAGTGGTTCTTGAGGTTTTTGGTCTCAGGACCACTTTACACTCTTAAAAATGAAGAAATTCCCAAAGATTTTCTATTTATATGGATTTTATCTATCAATATTTACTTTATTAGATATTAAGATAGATGCTTTTTAAAAATTTTTTAATTTAAATTCAGTTTAGGTAATATACACTGTATTATTAGTTGGATGCTTTTTTAATGTTTTTTGACTCACTTAAAAATAATAAACTTATATATTAACATAAATGGCATATTTTTTTGTGAAAAACAAACTATATATTCTCCAGACAAAACTTTAATGAGAAGAGGCACCATTGTTTCACGTTTTTTGCATCTCTCTTTAATACCTGTTGTAAAAGAAGCTTTGCTGGATTCTCATATTTACTTCTACATATCATCTACTGTAATATGTTATTTTAGAACTAAAAAAAATATGGCCCCACACAGGTAAGAGGTTTTAGGGGAGGAGTGTTTTAATGGCCTTTTCCAACAATTGTGAATATTCTCTGATGTCACACAAAATTGGACAAGTGATGGTTTCTCAAACATTAGTTGCAGCGTAGAATCCAAAGTTCTATCAGTGACCTTTGTGTACTCTTACATTATAATCCTGTGGTCTCTTTTGCACACCTAATGGATTTTTAAAATTCATGTATATTTTGGGGTGCCTGGGTGGCTCAGTGGGTTAAGGCCTCTGCCTTCAGCTTGGGTCATGATCCCAGGGTCCTGGGATTGAGCCCTGCATTGGGCTCTCTGCTCAGCAGGGAGCATGCTTCCCTTCCTCTCTCTGCCCGCTTCTCTGCCTACTTGTAATCTCTGTCTGTCGAATAAATAAATAAAATCTTTAAAAAAAAAATTCATGTATATTTTATAACTTCATGAATTAGTTTTTGGAAAGCTTTGGTTCACTGTGTTACATAGATCTTATAAATGTGGCACAGTTCGCTATTCAGTATCTTAAAATCACATTTGTTAATATCGCTGCAAATTTCATTAGGAAAATCATTAAGTTTTGGAAAACTATAAGGCTTATAGTAGTGGATACAGGTTTTCCAAAATTTTGATTCTTCACTGGAAAAGTCAAATTTTATCATTGGCAAAAGTTGTGGTCATTTGTTTTCCTTGAAGTAACAAGATCCCTTTGTTAATTTTCAAGAAAATTTCTGCTTAATGCCCAAATCCGAATAACTGTAGTTTTCTGTCAGATGTTCTTTCAAATAAAAGTGGAGTTCCAGTTAAAAAAAGGAGCTAACTTAACTCAATATTCCACACATGATCTTAGCCAAAAGGCCAAGAAGAGATTTAACTGAATATTTAAACAAAATTGCAAGTATTTTTCCTTAAGATACCCATCATATTTTGAAGGGTAGCTAGGACACTTTGTGCATACTTCCATTTTTATCATAACATAAAATTAGATGTACTTAAGGGCTAAGATACATTCCTTTCACTACTTCAAGTATATTATTGAATAAAACTGGCACTTCCCCTCTACAGCCTCTCTCCCCCATGACAGCGTAGTGAAGATTACAGTGGCTGTTAGTATAGTCTGGTGCCACTGTTTGAATGTTCTGGGGGCCAGCAGTTTTACTTACCATTCCCTTTGCTCCATCAGTGCACATATCAACACAGTAAAAAGGTTAGTACTATCTTCTTATTACTTTAATAGTTTTGACCTCATCAAATCCTTGAAAGGATATATTGGGGACCCACAGAATCTGCAGACCATACTTTGAAAACTGCTGTTTTAAAGAAGTAGTTATTGAATTTAGCAACCTCAAATACATTTGTGTGAACTATCTTATTTTACATAAATTAATCTTCTTGATTTAAAGAGTTAAAGTCTGTAGCTATTTCAACCACTAGAAAAGATACTTTCTTAATTCTGTTTCCTTGGTTCAAGAAAGTGGTGATACCTCATTGTCAGAGTGAACTACATGAGCAGTCATGGTGGGCCTGTATCACTGTTAGACCACTGGTGCTCTGTAACCTTAAAAAAAAAAAAATTGCAAGGGCACCTGGGTGGCCAGTCAGTTAAGTGTCCAACTCTTGGTCTCAGCTCAGGTCTTGATCTTAGGGTCATGAGTTCAAGTCCCTTGTTGGGCTCCACACTGGGTATGGAGCCTACTTAAAAAAAAAAAAAAAAAAAAGATTGCAATATCTTTTGTCTTCTTTTCATTAATTGTGCTCATATTTACTAATTAATCATTCAAATTATTTATAAACTAAGAACGTAAGTTTAAATTGAATATAACTAGTTAAGCAGTGAGCGTATTGCTATGCAATTCAATGGGTGTACATTGTTACTTTCCTTATGATATCACTTATAAATTGTGGGTCATTTATATCTGGATTACACCTGTTTGTTTATGTTTAGATTTTTTTACAGGCTCTGATTCAATTCAGGGAACTTGGTGTAAAGACATACTTCAGACCATCATGAGTTTTACTCCTCATAATTGGGCATCACACACTCTTAGCTGTTTTCCAGGCCCACTACAGGTAATTTGGTCTTAATTACATATTGAATGTATACAAAGTCATTTTTTCCGTTTAATATATATGAAATCATTCTTTCCCATTAACTCATTTCTTCCCACTTAGTGTTATTCTAGAAAGCTTGTTTTAGTGATTTCCAAAGGAAATTAGCTTATATTTCCTTTTTTAAAAATCTTTGCTATTCCAGAGTCTCTTGAGTTGTTCCTTGTCCTACTCCAGAACTGGATATATTCCTAAAAATAAAATTTTCGTTTTATCTTATTAGTTAACAGTTTTAGAATCTTGTGAGAATTAACACATTACCTAAAAAAATGTCTCTCTCTCTCTTAGAACTGAAATAGGGAGAAATACAGCTTAACAGAGCCTCACAGAATACACATTATTACACTTGACTGAATTTTTTTTTAAATCACACAGAAAAACTATTAACTTGGCTTTTATGATATGGAGAAAGGAAAACCTCATTTGTCCTCTACTTTTCAGAGAAAAGTTTAAGCGTAGTGAGCATCTGCTTTTTAGAACTACCAATAGGGCTAGAGTAGTAGTTCTCAAACTTACCAGAATTACCTAGAGGGCTTGTTCAGATAGACTGCTGAATTTAGAATTCAGTAGGTCTGGAATGGGGCCCAAGTCTGCATTTCTTACAGGTCCCAGGTGATACTGATACTGATGGTCTGAGGTAGTATAATGGATTTTCCTTATAGAGATAACAAAATATGTAACGAAAATGTACATACATTTCTTTCTTTTTTTTTTTTTCTTTCCAAAGATGAACAGAAGATCAACAGGTGATTGAGGAGGCTCTGAATTCAGGCTTGCTTGGAATTTCTGCTTAGGAAATCTAGGAAAGGAATCTTTGAGATAATCTCCTCAAGCCTGTGTATTTTCCCATTATAGAAATTCAGGTCTTGATTGCTAAGTTGCTTGAGGTCACACAAAGTTTATTAGTATCAGAATCAAGCCTAGAACTGTTTTCTTGACTCTATAGCGAGTGCTCTTCTTTTTAGTATAACCCTTGACGTAAACTTCTGATCTTCCTTTTAGGCATTCTTCAAGCAAAATAATGTACCTCAGGAAAGCCGTTTTAATCTGAAAAAAAATGTGGAGGAGGAATATAGGAAGTGGAAGTCAATGACCAATGAAAATGACATCATTACCCACTTCTCTATGCAAGGCTCTCCTCCTCTCTTCCTTTGTCTTCTCTGGAAAATGCTCTTGGAAACAGATCATATTAATCAGATTGGCTATAGGTAAGCCAGAAACCTAGATCTGCATTCCATTTGACAAACCGTTATACCATATAGCAATATAACTTATTTTTTACTCTTTGTTTTCTAGAGTATTAGAAAGAATTGGAGCCAGGGCCCTGGTAGCCCATGTGAGAACATTTGCAGATTTCTTAGTATATGAGTTCTCTACATCAGCTGGGGGTCAGCAACTCAACAAATGCATTGAAATTCTTAATGACATGGTATGGAAGTATAACATTGTTACACTGGACAGATTAATTCTCTGCCTGGTAAGAATACGCTTATTTAAGAATAAGTTTCTAAGCTGCTTCATTCTCTTTTGGATCAAGGTGTGCTACTGACAGATCTTGCGCTAATCTAGCTATATTGCTTCTAAGGATTTAATGAAATTGTACTATTATCAAGCATTGCTATCACTTCCTAAGGAGCTAGAGATTTCCCAGTGTCTTTATTCATTCATTCAGCAAGTGTGTATTAAATTTCTACTGTGTTCTATGCATAGAAAGTATAGAAATAAATAAGACAGTCATGGTCTGGCCTTGTGATACTGTAAAAGTACAAGCAATTAGCCCCTGAGTTGACTTCCAAAGGCTGCCACTAGAGGCAGAAAGTGGTTAAAAAAAAAAAAAGTCATTGTATTTCTTTGCAGAGTGCTAATAATCATTTCTCTACACTTTGGCAGCCATATTCAGAACTGAATATTTCTCATAGCCACCCAATATTCCCCATATTATTTTTCCTCTTCACTTGATGTCTATTTCAGGCAAAATTTTAAGAGAAGACACAGAACCAGGCTGGAAAATGCTACTTTTTAAAAACTATAATGGTGATGTTTGGGGTGACTTAGTTGATTAACCTCTTAGCTATGAAACATAAATATAAGTATGGTTATGATATAGTAGGAGAAATTAGCTAAATCTATAAATCAGTAAAATAGAAGGCTAAGATAGAGGTGTAAGGAAAATACTGCCTGGCAACAATGAGAGACCATCTCTATCTAGGTGAGAGATCTTGGAGGATGGATTGAATTTCAACCAAAAAAGAGGGACACTTTGGGCAAAAGGAATGGTGAGAACCAAAAATGGGCAAGAAAGTCAAATATGTTTAGGGAATTCTGAACAGTTGGTTAGGAATAGACTAAACATATAATAAAATTCTAATAATAGTGAGATATTACTATATTCACATATAGACTATCTAGTAGCAGACCCATGCTTTTGCACAGGTCAGACATTTTAATACCATTTTTCTGTTGTTCTCCAAAGGCCATGCGTAGTCATGAAGGAAATGAAGCCCAGGTTTGTTATTTCATAATTCAGTTGCTGTTACTCAAACCAAATGATTTTAGAAATCGAGTAAGTGACTTTGTGAAAGAAAATTCTCCAGAACACTGGCTACAGAATGACTGGCACACCAAGCACATGAGTTATCACAAGGTACTAATGCAGTTCAGTATTCAGTGAATCTTGGTTATGCTGTTCTTAGGAATTTGGCTAATTGGTTTGGCTGTTTTCTCTTTGGTTCTCTGTTTTCCCTCTAATCTATATAAAAGGAAATTCGCTCTCTAAACTGCCTCAAGGTTCTAAAGTAGCTCTATGTTAGGAATTTATTGAAAGTGCAGTTTTAGTAGATGTGAATAGTTACAAAATGAAAGTGTTATTACAAATTCTTTTTACATAAATCTCTTTTGCTATGTCTTTGGGATAATAGTTTTTCAAGTAAAGCACTCTAGATTTATTTCATTGCATCATAAAAACAAAAATGGTTTCATATTCTTTTAAAAATGACAAGTTTATTTAGCTTTATTTTTTTAAGAGAATAGAAAAAGATACCCTGAACTTTTGCCATTTATTCACTTCCATAGAAATACCCTGAGAAACTATATTTTGAGGGCCTGGCGGAGCAGGTTGATCCTCCTGTGCAGATCCAGTCTCCCTATCTACCCATCTATTTTGGAAATGTGTGTCTTCGATTTCTCCCAGTATTTGATATAGTCATCCACAGATTTTTAGAGTTGCTTCCAGTTTCCAAATCACTGGAAACTCTACTAGATCACCTTGGTGGCTTATATAAATTTCACGGTAAGCTTTTTCAAATTATAATTACATCTAATAACTCAATAAAAAAAAAATAAAAAAAAAATAAAAAAAAAAAGTAGTCTGGGCATGACCGTATGGGTAATCACGGTTTAAACATTTTATTTTAATTGTTTTTCAATAAAAGTGTTTTGAGAATAGTGCTATATAGTGATGCTGTGAAGTATAAAATAGATGACATAAAAATATGAATAGGTGGGTCATGGCAAATGTATTAAATAGCAGAAATAAAAGTGATATGCAAGAGATGACTCCTTTTACATAGTGTGTGATTAGTTGCCGAATAAGTAGAGAAGGAGAATGGTATGATATGAGCTCAGAACAGACTGAAATGACTATGAACTAACTCAGCAGGCTTCCTAGATGATAGGATTCGAGCTGTTGATATATGTGATTTATATAAAACAGGAAGAAAAAGAGAACACTCTAGGCAGAAGGAATCCTTTGGAAAAATCACAACATTTTGAAGACAGTCTCCTCATTGGCTAAATTGAGAATTTAAACTTTGTACCCACCTATAAATCACCTTAAGTGCCAGGCTGAGAAGTTTTGATCTTATAACCTGCAGATAATAAAGAGTCAGCTAGAAGTTATTGAGTAAGGTCAAGGCATAGAAAGCATTACTTTAGAAAGATAAATCTAATTGTAGTTGGCAGCATGTTTCAGAAGGAAGAAGCCATTTCAAAGACTTCCGTCAAAAAATTCAGTTATATGATTAGTACCTGAACAACTATGATGATATTGGAAATGAGAAGGAAGGGACAGATAGTCAAGGAAGAAGGAACAGAGCTTGATTAGCTGCTCGTGGAGAGACTATAGAAAGGAAGATGTCAAAGACAACTCTGAAGATTTAAACCAGGCGACTGGAGAATGGTGGAGTCAGCCACAGGAGCATGAAAGGCCTAGAGCAGCCACTGTGGGGACAAAGTAAATTTCTCTGGTGGGCAGTTCTTCTCAGTCCTTTGTCTAGATATCGTCCTCCTAACCAGAAGTCTGAATTGCATTTTAGCACTGCAGAATAGGTATGAAGTTCAAGCAAGCATTCCTTTAAAAAATTTTTTTTGAGGGGCGGGAGAATTAGGTAACATCCACATGGTAGAGAGGGGTATGCAGTGAAAAGTAGTTAACTCCATCATGACCTCCAGCTGCCCAGTTTCTTTTTCTGTAGGAGACCACTGTTATCAGTTTCTTGTGTATCCTTCCTTAGATATCCTGGGGTTAGTTTTTTTTCCCCCACAAATAATATAGGATATACACATTGTTCTGCACCTTGTGTTTAATGCCTTTATAATGTGTTAGGATTGATTATTTTATATCAATACATAAAAAACTCATTCGTGCCACACATGCCATGATTTACTTTGTTTTGACCATTTGGACTATTCGAATCTTTCTGCTAGTATAAGCAGCATTGCAGTGGATATTCCTTTATGTGCCATGTATATATTATTAGAAGCCTTCTGCCTTGTCCTAAAATAAAAATACTCATTGTATGCAATTGCCCAGCATATGAAATAGTTTCATGAGTTTCTGAGCTATTTTTTGATAATCTTGAAAACCGGGGGTTAGTTTTTCATTGTGGGTAACCAGATTAACATTGTGACAGTGTTTTCTTCTTGGCAGATCGCCCCGTGACTTATTTGTATAATACTCTGCACTATTATGAAATGCATCTGAGAGAACGCCCACATCTCAAGCGAAAGCTTGTCCATGCCATCATTGGCTCACTCAAGGATAATCGACCACAAGGCTGGTGTCTAAGTGACACATACCTAAAGTGTGGCATGAATGCACGGGAAGAAAATCCTTGGGTCCCAGATGACTCCTACTATTGCAGATTGATTGGCAGACTAGTAGATAATATCCTTTTCATTGTGATTTTTCCAGACCCTTCAGAAATAACTATATGTTGATTTGTGAGAATACATATTATCCTTTCAAGGTAATATTTTTATATATTCCAAAACTTCAGTTCTTTTTTGCAATTATTTTTATTTTTATTTATGTAAAGATTTTGAAAGCTTAAATTAGCATCAAGTTAGCTGCCAGATAGGCACGCATTCCCTTCATTAAATTTTATATCTAAAAAATAGACCTAATGAGGTTGTTTCAAAGAAAAAAATTACATTCCTAAAAAGAGGTACTCCATATTGTAGTAAATGTATCTGTTTGCTACTGGAGAACATAGAATTTTGTTGCTTTAAATAAATCCTTAAATGCTTTTTAAAAATATTAATAGATAATAAAACTTATTTTCTCTCTTTTTTAATGAAAAGGCTGCTATATATGTTTTTTTATTTCTTTATTTTGATTTCATGTTTTAAGTTATTAGCACACTATGCTTATCATGTTTGTACATCATGTTACTGTTTTGTGATTTGTTTTGCTACATGAAGGCATTTGTTTCCTGAAGTAAAAGAATTACTCATTATAAAGTAATCTTCTTATCAACTGTCTTATAACTATTAAAAGAAATAGGTGGATGCAGCCTGGGCTACTCTTATTGCCTCTCTAGCTATCTTGTCACAGTTACAAAACCACACGTATGTAAGAGCAACCATTTATACCTGTGGTTAATCACATGGTTGCTGTCAGTACATTTCAGTTATGTCAAACTGATGTGTGTTTGGTTCCTATTATTTGCCTCTTAATTTCTGTTCAGTCACTTCTTGGGGATTTATAATCAGATAAATTGGTAATAAAATAAGATGTTTACATGGGAAACACTTTTTAAAACTATAAAGCACTACAGATGTGAGCTGTTAATCTCAAATAAAACAAACAGTTATAGCTTTAACCATCTGCACCGATGGCTGGCAAATCTCCTGGTCCATTCCCAAACTGTGACTGGAGATTCAATGAGTTTCCCAACCCAGCTGCGCATGCACTGCATGTTACTTGTGTGGAGCTCATGGCCTTGGCTGTTTCAGGTGAAGATGTTGGAAATGCTCTTCTAAATGTTGTCCTGAAAAGGTATGTATCCTGTTTCATGCAATAACATTCATTGTTTATTTGTAAAAAAAGAATGATATTTTATTTGGAACGGTTAGACAAACCTATTGTCCCAAGGCTGATGCACATGGGATAGTAACTGTCTTTTGGTCCCGGATTTTATCTTTATGATATAGATGTAATGGAGTGAGCCCTGGACAGGGTCAGAAGACCTGGGTTTGTTCCCACCTCTACTCTTCAGTAGCTATTTGACATTTAATAAAATTAAGAATATTGTTAACATCTCACTGAAGATAGCCTTCAAGATTCCTTTCTTGAAGATCAACAAAAAGTAGAGGGTAATGATTGGGAAAGTATAAATAAGTAGAAATAGTCTTTCTTCCATCCCAGTAACCATTGTTAAAGGAGACAACTAAGAAAAGCCTTACTTAGCTTTTGGGTATATTAAATTTTTACTCAATAAAAATCCAATGTAGTTTTTTTTTTTTTAAAGATTTTATTTATTTATTTGACAGAGAGTCAGCAAGAAAGGGAACACGAGCAGGGGGAGTAGAAGAGGGAGAAGCAGGCTTCCTGCTGAGCAGGGAGCCCAATTCGGGGCTCAATCCCAGGACCCTGGGATCATGACTCAAGCCAAATCCATTGTAGTTTTATTGAAGTAGGTCAGTTGTTAGCCCTGAATTATATATATTCTCAAAATAAGATCCATTATCAACCATATAAAAATATTTTTGTAATTTCACATTTTTATTTTATTTTTCTTCATTTTTAGTCAGCCATTAGTGCCAAGAGAGAATATTACAGCATGGATGAATGCGATCGGACTGATCATCACTGCGTTACCAGTGAGTTAATAACTGTGATTTATACATAGTAATGGAATGCAGTTGTCCCTGTTGGCCATAAGAATAAGATGCATGTAAGATGCCCTGTACAAGTACTTCTGATGTGTTGCATAATAAGACATGCAGAACCCCTTTCCTTCTGTCAGTTTTTCTAAAGCTCATTCATTCTTTGCCAGCTTAGGTCCTGCTTCTTCAGTGAGCCATTCCCTGACCTTCCCTCATATGAGGTCCCCCTTCTGTGACCTCACCTATGTCTACTCGGCACTACACAGTTGACTGTTGCAATATCTTTCAGTGTCAGTAACACTGTCTAACCCTGTGCTCTACAGACTTGATTATTCACCTCTCCAAATCAGTCATTTTTTTCCTTATATGCCTCCAAAATATATATATTTATTTCTGAGTTATTTACGTGTAGTAGTGTTGTCTATATAATAGGTATCGGTAAAAGCAATTTACTGTGTAGTAAATACCAGATACTAAATGAACTAGGCAGACACATGTATAGAGCCCTCTTAACTCACAGACACTTATCCCCAGGTTCTTGTTGACTTAATTTGACTTACTATGAAGACACCCACTTTTGCTTTCAAAATCTCCATTACACAAGACAACATGCTAGAGAAGTAAAAAACATTAAAGAACAATAAAGTGCCATGAGTTTAGGCTTTGGAGTGGAATATTGGAAATGGGGTGGAATACCTGATAAGGGATATTTTTCATCAGGCTTTCCTCTGATTTTAAAGGAACCATATTGGATTGTCCTGCATGATCGAATTGTGAGTGTTATCAGCAGTCCCAGCTTGACATCTGAGTCAGAGTGGGTTGGCTATCCATTCCGCCTCTTTGACTTCACTGCTTGTCATCAGTCCTACTCTGAGATGAGCTGCAGCTATACGTTAGCTCTCGCACATGCTGTGTGGCACCATTCTAGCATTGGACAGCTCTCTCTCATTCCCAAGTAGGTATTATGATTTCGTAAGTAAACTGGACTTTTTTCATTTTGTGTTTATTAATCTCATTTACACAGGGGGTATATATCTCATTCAATAGAGTAACTTTCAAAGTGAGTTTTAATTAAGTAGAGTTTCTAGATAACGAGAAAGCTCTCATATTTCAAAATTGTTTGAAAAAATTAATTTGTATAGGGGCGCCTGGGTGGCTCAGTGGGTTAAGCCTCTGCCTTCAGCTCAGGTCATGGTCTTGTGGTCCTGGGATCAAGCCCCTGCATCAGGCTCCCTGCTCAGCGGGGAGCCTACTTCCCCTTCTCTCTCTGCCTACTGTTCTGCCTACTTGTGATCTCTCTCTCTGTCAAATAAATAAAATCTTAAAAAATAAAAAAGATTAAAAAAATTAATTTGTATGAGCAAAAAATAGTCTGGCATCTAGTTTTCCATTACAGTTTCAGGAGGTTTAGTCAAATGCATGCTTTTTCCAGAATATATCCCAAAAGCTGCATTTTGAACTGAATAACTCATAATAGCTATTTTCTGATAACTTTTCTTGACTATAAAATTGGTAGTAATTAGAGTCAAATTTCTTGAGAATGGCATTTATATTAGATTGGTTATTCTCTTTTTTATTTCAAATACAGGTTTTTCCTGCTATTCAAAAGTAAAGTATTCCTATGAAAACTTCCATAAGCCAAATGACATAAAGTGAAGCACATCCCGCCCTTTCTGAAAGTTCATTTCATACCAATTCACTTGTACAGAAAACCTACATTAGTACCTCTTTTTGATAACCTAAAGAAAACCAAAGAGAATTTTTGCTGTTACAAGAAAAGCCATTGCTATAATAATGTAGGTCTTTTGTAAAACCAAAGTGGCATAACACAAATTTTCAGAAAGCAGGCAGGGATACCTGTAGTTCACATTCAGTACTTTTACTGTTGAGAATGACTCCTCAATCTGAAGTTATTTATTTTGATAATCAAAGGAAAACCATAGCCAGTGCGAATGTAAGATTAATTAGAAAAAGAAACTTTGCAAAAAATTACAAATTTTAGGAAATGCCTGGGTAGGCTGTATCAACAAAGTTCAAACAATTCAGCTGATTTGAAGTGACAAGAAATTTTTATTTCTAATCTTCAAATTTTAGGTTTCTCACTGAAGTCCTTCTTCCTATAGTGAAGACTGAATTCCAGTTGCTTTACGTGTACCATCTTGTGGGACCATTTTTACAAAGATTTCAGCAAGAGAGAACACGTTGTATGATAGAGGTAAAATATAACCTGTGTTGTCTGTGATAAGATTAAGTTCTAAAAGATCTATTGATGTTTCTTTCCCAGGGTTTTCCAAACTGTATATCATCATAACCATTAGTAGTGAAATTAGTAGGATCTAAGAACAATTCAGAGGATTTAGTGTGCCCTTGTCTCTAATAAGTTTGATGTGGGATGTATTAAATTGGAAATGCAGGGGAAATACTCATTCTTAAGGTTGAAAAGAAAGTTAAGGATGAAGAAGTGCATTTGAGAGCCTGCACTCTAGTACAGAGGAATTAATTGAAATCATGGGAATGGATAAATCAGTCACCTAACAAAAGGGCAGAGAAAAGAAAATGAGACAAGAATAGAACCTTGAAGTATGAGCCACCACATGGAACCAAGAAGATAGAACGTAAAGTATCCCTGAGACCGCAGTTATCTCAGATATTGAGAAATGGTTTCTAGAATGGAAATCGTTTCTCTCTTATATTTTGAACGACATTACTGAGTTACGAAGAGAAATTGCATTTAAGCCCTATTAGGGGACATTTTGTAGCACTCTGGATTCTTCTGTAAATGCAGACCATATCAGGGTGCCAAGGAGACTCAGTCAGTTAAGCATCCAGCTCTTCATTTCAGCTCAGATTCTGATCTCGGGGTAGTGGGATCGAGCCCCATGTCAGGCTTCCTGCTCAGTGGGAAGTCTGCTTGAGATTCTTTCCCTCTGCTCCTCCCCCCACTCACATGCACACTTTCACATACTTTTTTTTTCCTCTCACTCTCTCTCAAATAAATAAATCTTAAAAAAAAAAAAAAAATGCAGATCCTATCGTATATCCCATCCAGATTTCTGTAATCAGTGACAATTCTTCAACAAATGTGTTATCCCTCTGTGTTAGTCTTATGATGGAGTCCTGCTACATCATTCTAAATAATTGAACCTTTTTTGCCCACTTAAATAATTTTATATTATTTGTTAAATAGATCGGAGTGGCATTTTATGACATGTTGCTGAATGTAGACCAGTGTAGTGCCCACTTAAATTACATGGATCCCATCTGTGACTTCCTCTATCATATGAAGTATATGTTTACTGGTGACAGCGTAAAAGAACAAGTAAGTTAATTATCTTTTAATGATGTTTAGTTTAGAAAACTTCAATATATGATGATAACTTTTGTTTGAGTACTTTTGTTATTTTTTTTTCTTTTAGGGGAAAAGGTTGATATTATTAGACCTTTTTAGGCTACATAAACACATTATTCTGCATATATAATTCAAGTACTAGTAATACATGTTATAATTTCTCACACTTTTTCCCCTTGATATTTGCAACATAAGTCATCTGAAAAAGACTTAGGTGGTTGATTAATAGTAATCTCATTAGGAAGAAACAGTACAGAATGGCTACATTTTTAATACCAGAGAGGTGCTTTGTAATGAGTGAAGAAGATCCCACTTTTCCCCACGGTGACTAGGGTACACTATGGAGACATTGGACAGATTGCAGCATAACTAGAAGATGGAAGCCAGGGGGATCAAAACAATAATTCATAAAGGATTCATAAAGTATTTGAAGGAACTGGAGGTACTTAACTTGAATTTTCAAAGTCCCAGGGAATTGTACATGTTCTCACTATTTGGAGGGTTGCCATTTGGAACTGGCATTAGATTTGTTCTGTGCGACTTCAAAAGGCATATAAACTCCAGTGACGTTAAAGGGAAGCACATTCTGACTCAGCATATAAAGAGCCACTTTCTGGTAAAGTCGTCTGTAAGTGGAAAGGGCATCGTAACTTGAATCGTGACTGTGTCCTATCTGTGGGAAACAGAAAGAAGGTTGGCTCTTTTAGAAGGGTGGAGGTAGGGCAGATAGATGAGGTGACTTCCCCTCTATACCTTAATGTTATTTCTTTCTCTGGCAGGAAAGGAAGGTAAACTCATGTATAAACTTATGAACCCCAGTCTACTGGATTCTTTCCTTGGAGCTAGGGACATGGAGTGGGGAGGATGTTCGTTTCTTTATTTCCTCAGCAGGATTGTCAGAGTTCTCTGAGTGGAAACCAGTACAGAAATGTTTGATTTAGCATATCCTTTGTATTTGGGCTTGAGAAACTTTGACACAAGGGAATACAGAAAGGAAAAATTACTGAGCTGCTCTTTCCTGGTAAGGTCAAAGAGCATTTGAATAAAGCTAAGAAAGCCATGGAACTGCTTGCTGTTTTATTTCTTTAAAGTATTTTAAGTAAAAGTAGATCTAATATTATTTTGTTTGAATTCCTAGTATAAATCAAAACCAAAAAATTAGCTTTGTAGATAAATGTGACAGACCTAAGTTATTCAAAGAACTTCAAAATATAATCATGATTCATGCTTCTGTGATGATGGCATTTTAAAGGATGGTGAACTGGGTCCCTGGGTGGTGCATTCAGTTAAGTGTCCAACTCTCGGTTTCAGCTCAGGTTGTGATCTTGGGGTCGTGAGATGGAGCCCTGAGACTGGCTGCATGCTCAGCGTGGAATCTGCTTCAGATTCTTTCCCTCTCCGTCTACCCCTCCCACTTGTTCTTTCTCTCTCTCTCTCTCAAATAATTAAATCTTAAAAAAAATATATTAAAGAAAGAAAAAGAAAAGGATGATGAACTGGTTGGATACATAAAATTTCCAGTGTAAACTATATTAGCGTTTGACAGTGGGATGACTGGCTAACTAGGTAAGTGAGTATGTTTTTGTAAATGTGGACATAAATAGATTATATGCACACATATAATGTGTGTGAGGGAGAACACATTTTTTTACTCATGTGAGAGAGAAATAATTGTATTTGCTTTTGTTAAAACATAAAACACTGAAAGAAACTTCTCATCTAGCCTATTCCACTACCTAGTTTATTATCTCCAGATATAAATAAAGCACTTCTTTAAAGGTGGGAAATTGAAGTTCTCTGGTTGAAATATTTTTTAATGTGTTTATTTCTTAGGTAGAGAAGATTATCTGTAACTTAAAACCAGCTTTAAAACTCCGTCTTCGATTCATCACACACATTAGCAAGATGGAACCAGCTGCCGTGCCTCCACAGGCCATGAGTAGTGGGTCTCCGGCACCTCAGGCGAATCAGGTGCCAGGGTCTTGACCAGTAACTCAGTGAAGTCCGGGTGTATGGTGGTGAAAATGGAAACACATTTGTCTTTGAAAGTGGACTCAAACCTGTTAAATCTGAACATGGTCGTGCTACATAGTGGTGTAGTAGAAGCAGTGGTGTTCAGATTGTTTTATTTTGATTCTAATGATGAATCTATTGATACTTTATAGCTCCCATCTCCCTATCTATATTTTTGTCTCTAAGAGATCAAGTAAGCTGCATGTTGCTCATATCCATAACAATTTATTAGATCTACCTAGGAATATGGAGGTATCTATGATCAAATGACTTTTGTAGATACTTCCAATCTTTCCTATTCTAACCACTGGTTTTATTTTCAATTTTTATTGTTAATGACTTCAGTCTTCAAATACATTGTTTTAAAGGCACCACACATGTAAAATAGTTATCTGATCATTTTATACATAAATCTCTTGGTGTATCTTTGGGATAAGAGATTTTTGTCAAGCGAAGGACTCTAGATTTCATTGCATTGCAGGAGCACAGTTTCATATTCTTTTAAAAATGACTTAAAAATTTTACCATAGGTTTCCAAAGAAATGGGTTAATGTTTCTATCAAGGCAGATTGGCAAGTTTTTGCCTTAAACTTATTGTATGAAATGAGTTGGAAGGCTTGTAAGAAAATACCATAGAAATGCATAAACTTAAATAAAATCGTGCTTAAATGGTGCTCTCCAATCTCTGTTTTTAAAAATAAATTATTTGCTTTTCCAGGTTGACACGTTCACCTAGCCAATGATGCGATTCTTTAAATTTTTATAATCTTAAAATTTTTAAGTATTTATATTTTTAAATATAGCATACATTTTGGTTCTTTAAGGTTTATCAGATTTGAGAGACAAACTGTTAATTTGGGGAGGGGGGAAATGGCATTAAGATTGTAAAAGCCTTGAAAAGTAAGTAAAATCTGTTGAATGAATAAACTGATGACTTACTCAATCTGAGTGAGTGTCTGCTGTGTTCCAGGCAGTATGCTGACTGCAGAGAACCGGGCTGTTGCTATGGGATGTACACTACAGTTGGTGACTGACATTGGCTTGGGACTTAAGAGTTACTGTTTTGTTTTTTAAAGAATCAGAGAAGTTTGAACTATACTTCAAATCTTTATTTCCAAATACATCCCTCTTAGACCTTTGTCTTCCTTGTGGTTCATATTATTCTGATCATTAAATCTTTATTTGCCATGCAAGCCCAGCTTAAAATTTCTATAACGGTATAAGTAATTTTTCTGTGTTAATGATATTCTTAAAATTCTCCAGAAGTTTAATGCTAGAAATGAATTCAGGTATTACTTTTAACATAGTTTCAATATATTCTTGCTGCCTTGAAGAATGTATTGCGTTGAGATCATAGAATAGGAATAATTGTGACACTGGTATTATACAAGCAGAATAAAGGAAGTGAAAATCAGTACCATTTTTCTCAAGGACAAATACATTCCAGTTAATTTATTAAAAGTTCCCTTTATTCCTCTCTTACTAAAAATATAGGAATATGATTTTTCCAAAATAGGCTTTTAAAAGAATTGTTAATCAGACATTAGAAGAAGATAGATTTATTTGGTTTTAGAATGCACCTGAGGGGAAAACAATGCCTTTATATTCATTGCATCCTCAAAGTTTTTCTTTCTGAAAATTAATAGTCATTTTCAGAGTGGCTGTCCAACAGGATTTTCTGCAGTGGTGGAAATATTCTGTGTCTGTGCTGTCTAGTACAGTCAGAAGCTACACGTGCCTACTGAATACTTGAAATGTGGAACTGAATTTTTAATTTTATTAAGCTTTAATTAATTTAAATAACCCCATGTGCCTACATTACTGAACATTATACTTTAAGTTCCATCATAATTGCTCTTACCTAAAAGTAATCCAGTAAGATACATCTTATTGAGTTTATAGTGTCAACACTTGGGTTTAAGATTCTGGGTTGCATGTGAAACATCAGATGATAGAGGCTCTTTAACACATAGCCATTACAGCAGTAAAAGTCCTTTCATGGGACCGGCTTCTTTACAGAGTCCGCTGGAGTTCTGTATAAGCTGGGGCAAAGGGGAAGAGTTTGCTTCCCTGACTTTGATTATATAGCTGACCCTTGAACAACGCAGGGGTTAGGGGTGCTGACCCCCACACACAGTCGAAAATTTATAACATTTGACTCCCCAAAACCTTAACTACTGATAGCCTGTTTTTGACCAAAAGCCTTACTGATAACATTAGCTGCCAATTAACATATTTTGTTGATAACATACATATATAATATGTATTATATACTGTATTCTTATAATAAAGCTAGGGGGAAAATGTTATTAAAATCATAAGAGAAAATACATTTACATTGCTGTGCTGTATTAAAAAAAAAAAAAAAAAAAAAGTCCGTGTGTAAGTGGACCCATGCAGTTCAAATCCATGTATAAGGGTCAACTGTAGTTTACCCTTTATTCATTTTATTCCATTTCCCTTACTATATTCCAGAGCTGAGATGAGTTTTGGGGTTAAGGATTGCAGCCAATGAGACACTAATTGCAATGAGTGAAGGGGCGGAGAGGGAAGTGTTTGGAAGCCAAAGATTATTTTAGGTGAAATTCCTGTCTGAATTAGAAGGTCTTAGACGCAAATAGCAGTTTCTTTTCTACCTCCAAAAAGGCTACCTGAATAGCAACCTTGCTTCAAATGTAAGCCAATATCATGTCTGAGGTTTAGAAAAAGTAAAACATGGTCATCTAACATTAATGAACTTGAAGATTCACAAGGCCTTACCGTTACCTGTTTTGGAGATGAAGAAACCAGGAGGCAGAGTTTTGTCTCACCAGTTTTACAGTGTTTGGGGGATGATGATTTCACTGAGGGCTTTTTAAATCCTTAGTAAATCCATGTGTTTAGAAACATATAAACATAATAGAACCTTATTATAAAGACTTTATTATAAAAAAATCACATCTTTTGAACAACATGGGATTATGGTCCCTTTTCAGGTGGGATAGTTTTATCTCCTGATATCAGGAGTCTGCCTCTGTGTGTGTCTTTAATTATACAAAACTTAGAATTTCCAAATCTTGAAGTTCACACCAAGAGGGAATTGATAGTTCATACTAATTACACCAGTATTTGCCAAGGCAGAACATTTTTCAGAAAGACCAAATTTTAGGGAGGATAACTGTAAGCTTAAGTAAATTATTAGATTGGCTAATTATGACATTAGCTGTGAGATTTTTACATGGTGTCTCCACATTTACTTAAGTGGGTTAAGGTAGTCAACAGGCTTATGATTACCCTCCCGCGCAACTCCAAAGCAAGCCAAGGTTATTGCTATTGCTGTGTTCACTGTTCGAGTTACATCTTCTGGTGTCTTCCCCAGAGATGGGTTCACTTCCATAATATCTAATCCTGAGAGTAGCCCTGCAACAACAATGGAAAATAATATAATTTGTTAAATAATTGACATTTTTAACTCAGTACTCTGTCCACTCAGTACTCTGTACACTCCAGGAGTGTAAACATGTGGTGATTGCATCATGTGATAGGCATTCTGGAAGCATCCAACAGGGCTTGATTTTCAGATCGGAGGGTATAAATATATACCTGTTTTGTAAATTTCTTCTGTAATGTAGAGACCTTCTCTGTAAGACAGACCTCCGACAACTGGTGTGCCCGTAGCTGGTGTGAGAGATGGGTCCAATCCATCAACATCAAAGCTCAGATGAATTGGCCTTTTTTTTCTTTTAAGAGGTGGGAAAGAAATTCAGATTAAAGTTGGTGGTTTAATACATAGCACATAAATATAGTTCTTGCCTTACTTTATAAAAAGTAACAATCCAGTGAAGTTCCATAATTTTACAAGAAGGCTTTATTAATTACATTAACATCAGTAGTAAGTCCTTTTAATAATATTTACATTACACACAAGCATCATACCTTCCTAGTAGATAGCTGAGTGTTTCTTCCATCACCTTGCCAATTCCCAGTTTATCCACTTCGGTCATTGAAAAATATTTAATACCCAAAGTTTTCAAAATGTAGCTAGGAAAGAGGAGATATTAAGATAATCCTACAGTTAATAAAGAGTCTAACTCTATGCTCTCTTGTTTCTTTTTAAAGAAAAGATGACTGTGGTAAGATACATAAAATAAATCCTATGAACTATATGTATATATCAATGTATTTTTAAAATATTTATTTATTTGTCAGAGAGCACAAGCACAAGCATGGGGAGCATCAGGCAGAGGGAGAAGCAGGCTTCCCACTGAGCAGGGAGCCTGACGTGGGTCTTGATCCCAGGATCAAGGTCATGACCTGAGCGGCAGGCAGATGCTTAACCAACTGAGCCCCCCAGGTGTCCCTATATCAATGTGTTTTAACAGCAAGGCAATTAGTATAAAAATCACCTGATTTATAGATAAATATTTATATGGGTATATAGGTATTGATATATATACTTGGTGCTTAAAATAATTTTTTTCTCATAGGCTTGGCCAGGTTGCCTAGCATGCAAAAGAGAGAAAATGAAGGTAATTCACACCAAGGAATAAACTTACTGTTCCCCAGGGTCCACGTCTCTTAGGCCAATATACACAATATCTTTGGCAGATATGCAGGGAGTCACCCAGGAGAATCCTGGTACATCGGGGATCTAAAATTACAATGTTTTCATTTGATTAGAATATATGATTCTTGAGCAAATCTTACATTGAAAGTTAAGGGCCTTTACTGGATTGCATATATCTTATATTTAGATTGTAAGTTTCCAAGAAATCATTAAAACACCATGGAAAATTCAGAAGAGAATGCCTGCCTCTCCTTGTGCTACTCTAGAGGACTTTGGCCTTACTCACCTTCACCCTGTAGCCCAGACCTGACCTGAATCATTTGTCATCATTTACCTGCTCTGTACCCCATTCCCCTGGGAATGGGAGAGCACCCTGCTTTCCCAAAACTCTGCTATAAAGAGATCAGTGTGCTCTCATGACTCTTTTGGCTTCCTTTTTTATTCCTCTTCGCAGTGAAGACTTAATCCCAAGGATGGTTTAGAGTGAGGGAGATTTTCAAGCAGCCCTTCTGTTACTCTCCAAATGTCCTGGAGCCAAGGGTGGCTATTCCCGTGTACTAACTACACACTTTGGAAATTTATAAACCTAGCACTTGGTCATCAGTTCAGAAAGTGTTACTTCCGAGCCCTTAACAAGGGGATTTGAATCTCCAGGTATCATCATAAAGACCAAGATTCTACAGTTGTAGATGAAAATGGTAAAATATGGATCTGGATATGGATAGTGATTTAATATCATTTTATCGATATGCTACAGAATATCAGTGAATATGAACCACAACGTTAAATCTTAATCTGGAATGTCATCTCACATCTTTTTAGAATGGAGCGAGGAGTTAGTTCTTATGATGTAGATATGAACTTTACACAGTAAAGATGTAAAATAATAAACCATTGTAATCCACATTTTAAAACTCCATTTTTGAAAAAGTTCCCATGATGTGGAGGGGATGCTTGGGAAACAGGAGAGGCCGTGTGGCACATGTAGAAAGAGGTAGTTTATAGACCAGTTCTGGCCCTTCCCTCGCTATGTGCTTGGCATGTAATCTTGAGCAAGTCAGTTAACCTCTGAACCTATGCTAACTTGTTTAGAAAGGATTACTCTCTGCCTCATGTACTAAAAAGGGTAGTTTAAGAATCAAAAGGGAAGACATGTAAAGTCAGTTTGCAAACTGTCATGTAAGGTAGAAGCACAGACCCTCACTTCCTTTATGTATCAACCCTTAGCTTATTGGTGCTGAGAAAATAGTTTGAGATTACACCAAAAACAAGATGGCACCAGGTTCTTCCTTCCGTTCTATCTCCTGAACTTCTGCTAAAGAGAAGATGGTTTCTTTCTAATAGAATACCAACCAGCCCCTTACCTTTCCTTTTAGTTCCTTCAGGAGGAAAGACACAGGTTGTCCGTGCAAGTTCCCACTTGTGGTTGTCAGTGGAGTGTTGATATCAGTGTGAGCATCCACCCAAATGACACAGAGATCTGGGTGGACCCGAGCATGGCCAGAGATGCTTCCGACTGCCATACTTGAGAGGAAAAAAAGTTTGTGTGAACATCAGGTTTGCACTACTATTCCAACCATCATATTATTAACTCAGTGCTCCCACTTGGTTTTCCTTTAAGTCAAAATGGCTGGTACTTCTAACGGGTTTTTAATTGCAGGTGCCAATTAAATAATTATAACAATAGAAAAGCATAGGTTATGCTTAATTACTAACAAGTTAAGTTTCCGTTAATGGTCTTAATAAAAAACTTGTGATTTTATTTTTTTTGGAAACCACCTTCTAATAAAATTGTTTTAACCAGAAATTAAATCTATATAAAAACACTAGCCACACAAGAAATTCCTTAGCATGAGACATTATTTAATTCTCAAGATTAAATCAGGCTCGTTTCCTGTATGCTCATGTGTCTTGGTAAATACTTCATTCTTTCAAGTGAATTACCACGGAGTCCATTTTTCCTAAAATCCAATTATTGTACAACTGGGGAGCACCACTCAGAAATCCTTGCATCCAGTTCAGCCGGCATTTCCCAGGTGCTCACTTGCTGTTCAACCCTCAGAGGCTCTGCTTGAACTTTCTACTCTTCCTGCCACACATTTAACGACCCGCTCTTAGCCAAGTCCAGAGCTCTCAAAGTTCACCTCAAACACTCCAAGCTCCAGAAAATTTACCAGGATGGAAGCGCTGAATAACATCTTACATAAAAGTTCAAAGATCGGGATTTGCCATCTGGCGCCTGTGTTCTCCCACCTACAGATGGTCAGGTGTCACTCAGGGAATTGTGAACTTGTAGATGCTCAAGGTGAAGGTAACCTGCCTTGAAGCTTAGGTATTGCTTATCCAGCGTAATATTTGTTTCCCCTTCAGATTTCTTGTCTTGTGGCTATTTGCCACTCTTAACATTTCCACGTACAAATTTTTCCACTTAAGAAAGAAAGTCAGCCCCAGTTTCTCAATTACAGTTTTGTCACACAGGAGCCCTGGAAAGGGTTTGGCTTTGGAGGAAAACAGGGAGCTGAAGTGATTGACTCAGGCATCAAGAGCCATTGTCACGTTTGTACTTTCTGATCTGGTCAGCCCTCTGGTGAGGTACTCGGGGACCTCGAGAGTAGACATCAAAAAGGCTCACACACAGAAAGGGTCTTTGCCGCATTATTTATAATCAAGAAAATTTGAAAATTACCTGAATACGTGACAATATGGATATGTATAGTGATTTAATACCCTGATGTATGCAACAATAAAAATTATGCTTATATACATTATGAGGTAACATAAGGAAATCAGTACTTTAGGTTAAGAACAAAGTATCGGGAGGTGCCTGGGTTGCTCAGTGGGTTAAGCCACTGCCTTTGGCTCAAGTCATGATCTCAGGATTCTGGGATGGAGCCCCGCATCGGGCTCTCTGCTCAGCAGGGAGCCTGCTTCCCTCTCTCTCTCTGCCTGCCTCTCTGCCTACTTGTGATCTCTGTCAAATAAATAACTAAAATCTTTAAAAAAAAAAAAAAAGAACAAAGTATCAGATAACAGGGATGTTAAACAAAGAGGGGTACAAGGGAAACAGTATGGCAAAGGAAATATGCCCGATTTGCAATTTCACTTGAAATGCTTGTTAGGAAATAAAATTACTACTATTTTATCTGTGTGTGTGTGTGTGTGTGTGTGTGTGTGTGTGTGTGTGTATGTGTTTCAAAAAGTTTGAAATGATTACTTTTATAACGGGAAACATACTTTAAAATACTGACTTAAATGAGTTGTTCCTGCTATCAGGAATCAAGTACAATAACCTGGCTAAGAACTTCCTTATGCTTATTCATTTAGGAATGTAAATTTGTGCTGAGTATTTTACTGAAATCCGCTCATGTCATATACTTTCTGCTGTAATATAGATAATGGAGGACTTCAAATAGAGCTCTCTATTTCCAAAAGAAAATAGTAATTGCACATATTGCACGGAGCACTGGGTGTGGTGCATAAACAATGAATCTTGGAGCACTGAAAAAAATATTTTTTTAAATGGGAAAAAAAAAGAAAATAGTAACTGAAACAATTAAAAAAAAAGGCAGAAATTTTGGTATCAAGTATGGATCAGTGCTTTCTCTTTCATTTTCTCTTCTCTCAGGGTTTTGGTTATACTCCCTTACGCCATTTGTGCCAGACTTCAGAGAGAGGATCATGAAACAAGACCTGTGGTCTCCACCCAGCACCAGGCTAGTCCTTCCACTCTTCTTGACGTCTGCCACCACGCCAGCCAGCTGCTCATTCGCTTTTCCCACAGACCTCGGATTCTTCACAATTTGAAAGGGAGGATCACTAGGGACATCAGAAAAGGGCACGTCCCCATAATCTTTCACATCACACTCTGTAGTTAAAACCAAAAGCTTCGCGTTACTACATAAAAAAAGATTACAAAACAATCTGTGTAAGATGATTCCAAATTTACAAAACAGTGTACTTTTTATAAGGATAAGCAGAGAAAACATCGAGAAGGACCATAAAATTTACAAAGGTAGAAACCGTGTCTGCTTTTGCCTGATATCGTCATCTCATCTGTACACCAGGTTCTCAGCAAATACTTCTGCGATCAATCCATTGAGGCTGGACACCAGAGTAGGGCCATGATAATCTTCCGGTTTGGGCTTAATGAGCGGCCTCGTTGTCTTTATCTCCATGTGGCCCTCTCTGCTTATGTGCTTTCTATCTTTCTCCAATAAGCATGTTTTGTATTTGTAATAAATAGTTTTTTAAAAGAATATATAAATATATATATTATCTATTATATATTATGTACTATGCATTATGTATTATATAGATGCCCAGAAGGAAATACACCTGTTATACCACTATTTTCTAAATTTTCTGACTATAATTGACAGTCCTTGGTTTCAATCCAATCTGTTACCTGCTGAAGCAGTTCGGGTCCCTCCTCTATGGATTGTACCTGCCTCAGAGTGGTATTGTCAGAATTCAGTAAGCATATGACTAGCAACGAGCTTAACAGTTCACTGAGCTCAAGAAATAAAGGCTTAATTAGTATGCCTTTTTAATAAGGAGAAATTGTAGATAACCCAAGGTTCCTAAGGACCTGGGTGCACCTCCTGAGAAGGCCTTGCATTAGGCTTCAAAGCACAGAGTTTCCGGTAGAACTGTGACATGAGATCAGTTCAGTGTTCTGAATTAACCTCATCATCTGATGTATTTACTATATGTTTGTGCATATCCAGGGTTCAGTAACACCCTTAAGAGATTGAACCCGATGTAAAATCTGACCAGATGATGCTTGTTAACTGAGAGACTAGTCCAGTTCATTTACACATCCCTTCTCTTCTCTATCCCCCTCCTTTTTTCAGCTTCATGACATATAATTCTTATTTACTAAAATTCACTCATTTTAACTGCAGTTCAATGAGTTTTAGGAACATCTACAGTTTTGAAACCACCACCATAATCAAGATTTAGAACACTTCCTTTACCCCCCTCAAATTCCCTCATGCCCCTCTTCATTCCCTGTGCCCACCCCAAGGCAACCGCTGATGAGCTTTCCGTTGTTAGACTTTCGCCTCTTCTAGAATTTCACGTAAAAGCAGTCATACTGTAGGTAGTCTTTTGTGTCTGCTCTCTTTCACTTAGCATGTTGTCTTTTACTTTCATCCCTGTTCTTGCCCGTGTCCGTGACCCCTTCCTTTTTATGGTTGAGTCCTAGCCCACAGTATGGGTGTACCTCCCACCATTTATCCCTTCACCAGTTGGTGGATATTTTGTGGTTTCCGTTCTTTTGGCTATTATAAATAATGCTGCTAGAAGCATTCAGGTACAAGTCTTGGTGTAGATGTGTTTTCACTTCTCCTGGGGAAATACCTAGGAGTAGATCTGATGGGCCAGAAGGCAGTTGGATGTTTATTCAAGAAACTGCCAAACTGGGGTGCCTGGGTGGCTCAGTGGGTTGAAGCCTCTGCCTTTGGCTCAGGTCATGGTCCCAGGGTCCTGGGATCGAGCCCCGCATCGGGCTCTCTGCTCAGCAGGGAGCCTGCTTCTGTTCCTCTCTCTGCCTGCCTCTCTGCCTACTTGTGATCTCTGTCAAATAAATAAATAAAATCTTAAAAAAAAAAAAAAAAAGAAAGAAAGAAAGAAAGAAACTGCCAAACTGATTTCCAAAGTGGCTGTATCATTAAGCTTTCCCCCCAGAAACATGATAGTTCCAGTGGCTTTGTGTTCTTGCCAACATTTCATCAGGATTTTATATATAAAGACGATATTTGCTTTAGCCTATACTTTTAAACTCCATATGATTTTTTTTTAAGATTTCATTTATGTATTTGACAGAGAGAGACACAGCGAGAGAGGGAACACGAGGAGGAAGAGTGGGAGAGGGAGAAATAGGCTCCCCGCTGGGCAGGAAGCCCGATGTGGGGCTTGATCCCAGGACCCTGGGATCATAACCTGAGCTGAAAACAGAAGCTTAACCCACAGAGCCACCCAGGCACCCCTCCATATGATTTTTTATCTGCAAGCTCACATTCTGTGTATGTATCATGTATGCAAATGCACATACACACATACCTCTTCCTCCTCCTCCTCATCACCATCACTGTTCTATTTCCTTTGACAAACAGGAGTCCTCTTGCTAGCAGGGTACTTACTGCTGCTTGTTACTCTCCATTTGCAATTCCCCTGACGCCCCACCCCTCACCCAACTGCAGTTCTAGCTCACACATTCTTTTATACTTTTATATTCTTTTATTCTTTTATGGCTCCTGGCTGGAAAGACAAAATACCTTTCATTTTGTGAGTGAGAACATTCATCCAACAATAGTTATGGAGCATTTTCTCCATACACTGCTTTTTTTTTTTTAATAGGCTGTACCTCTCAAGTTACCACGAGTGTTGCCATTCTGTGTGAGAAATGTCAGTCCACATACACCCCCTCTTTTAGCAGAAGCCTGCTGCTTTCCCCAGCGTGGGAAGGAAAGCAGGCTGGTCATCTTCCAGTGGAAAAATTACCTTGTTCTTTCAGTTTCTCCAGCAGGCCGGCCTTTCTCAGCGCTGTGGGGCCTTCTTCCACCCCTCCTCGTGGCTGAACGATTAAAAAAACAAAATAATTCAGACATGATCAGATGCCCACAAGAGAAACTCTTTTCATTCTTTAATCAGGTGAAGAGTAACTATCATTTTCAGAGTTCCTCCAGAGCCAGGAATTTACCTCATGGTCAAGTCAGGCGGATTGAACGAGTCCCGGGTCAGCTATGAGGATCTCGAATGGGAAAGGCCGTCTCACTTTCCTGTAGGCATGCAGCTAACAAATGGCAGAGCCTCCACTCATATCCTTGGATTCCAGAACCTGCGTCTCCTCTTCCCATGACAGACACCACGCTATCAACATGGTGAACGCGTATCTTATGCAAAAGCACTCTGAGAGACAGAGAGGCAATCAACTAAAAAGAGAGGCCTCTTGTTGTTGAGTAACTCATGAGCTAATGGGGAATTTGTATATTTAACCCCAATTACAGTCCTTGGAGATGTGCTTCAGGGCCGGTACAAGAGGTCGCAACCACAGAAACAGGACCCTCCAAACCCTGCCGGGCAGGGACAGAGGGTGCCAGGAGAGGCTGCGGGGAGTAGATGACATTTCAGCTGAAAACATGAGTTTTCAGGAACAGGGATGGCGAGGTGGAGCTACTTTGCAAACCCAGAGAAAAACTTGGGTAAAAGCCTAAGAAAACAATCGAGCCTCGCATTAGAGAGCCCTACGTGAGTGTCCACAGGGTGATAAGTCAGAGAGCTTCCAGGGAGAAAAGAGGCCACAGAAAGTCATCACCTGGGAGCTGAATCCACAAAGACCAACCCGGTATTTCAGGTTCTGACCTGCTTCAGCACGACTGACAAAAATTCTCCCCTTGCTGTTTTCAGCAAAGACACTTCCTCCTTGCCCCACAACCTCTCCAGCTTCCTGGCAGAATAGAAGCCTAAACAGAGAGTTCTCTTCTGTAGCTCTCGGATTCTGACTTCCAGCAAGGCTTGTAGACACAGGAAGTTATTTTGGGTTACCCAACAGAAGACGTGCCAAAAGACACGTGTGTCTGTCCCTAGGATTGGGGCCGTGGCCCCAAACAAAGCAGCTATATCTATCTAATTCCGATGACAGCTGACTTGCCTGGTGGCCAAGCACACCCTGGGTGTCCCATTCCTGCTCCAGGCGGCAAGTTTCTGCCACCCCTCTGCCCCATGCATGCCTTCTTGTGTGACCACCCCCAGACTCCTCCTTCTTGAAGCAGATGTAATTGCCTCTTCTTTAAACCTCAGTAGAGTGCCACTTGGCTCAAACTTTGCCATTGGCTTTGTGTTCATCTACTTTGTCTTTCCTCGGTGATTAGATTTCAGCCCAAGGGGGCTACGTGTCATAGTGCTTGTCAGATGCTCAAAAGCTGGTCACCTTGAGAAGACCCCCTGGCCGGTTCCCTCTTCCTTTCAAGCTTTGGAACAAGTTTTACAGACCCTTCCTCTGACACTCTATTTGCACCAACACAGTGGTTAGATTTCCCGGAGTGATACTTCCCATCATTCTTTTGTATTCGTTTTATTCAAACTGCTGCTCATGATGAGTCTTTTCTCGTTGCTTGGTTTATCTGCCCACTTTGGAAATCGCTTTGTTAGCTCTACTGACTTCAAAGCTGGGCCCCCAGCCCTAACTGGCCACAAGCATCAAATCTGCGGCAGCTCGAAAGGCATCGACACAAGTCAGGGGCATAGGCTTCAGGATCACGGAATCCTGTCTGGAATCACACAGTCGAGGCGAGTTAACTTAGCCAATGGCTAACCCTCTCTGAGTCTTAGTGAACGGTACAATAAATATCCTACTTCTCTCATTTCTGGCCATCAACTCTCCCCCATCACTCACTGCCTTGCAAGGGAGTGGAATCTTTTCTCAGACTCAACCTTCTAAGCCATATGCCCTTAATCCTCTCCTTTGCCTATTTGTAAACCTCTACCTCCTTTAGGTGAGGAGAGACGCTAACACGTTGGCCGCCATTTTCCTCCCATGCTACGGCTTAGTGTAGAAACACCTCTCTCTGAGCCCTTCCTGTCAGGAGACAATAAGCTTCTTTCTCACGGGGTCAAGTTTTAATAGGGGAAGAGCTGTAGAGGAAAAGAAATACTAAGAATAGAAAATAGTGTCAGGCTGTGTTTCAAAATACTATCCTTTCAAAGGGCCATTATTATCGTAGCATAAAATCTTCTGGTGAGGACCAAGGGCCAGGGTATATTCAGGCTGCTGCTTGCCTTCCTGCCTCCTTCCCTCCCCCACTTCCTCCCTTCTGCCTTACTTTCTCCTTCTTAAATTTTTATTTTCCTTCCTCCTTTCCTTCCTTTCAGTCAGTTATTTTCACTCGGCCTTCTGTTGCAAGAAGAGGTGAGTATATTGTGGTTTTTATGATTAATCTGAGCACTAGACACTTCCATGTCAGCAAAATGTCCCTGTGTTCCGGAAGAGAGCTTTGAAGGATGACCAGGAGAGGTGCAGCAGTGTTTACTGACAGTCCAAATGCAGTTTGGGTCTCTACCCTCTGACCTCTCCCAATCTATTTTGCAATAACACACTGGAGTGCCAAGCACAAGCTCAAAACTAAGAGGAGTGAACCGCTGTCCAGATGGGCAAAGAGAATGCTGGAAGACGGAGACGACCCCGTTTGAAACAACCATGATGACAAAATATCAACCCTCATAGTTTCATTTGCTTTTGTTTTTGTTCCTTGTTTTCCCCCTTTAAGCACAGATGCCTGCTGAAGGCTGAGGTCTCTAATCACACTATGTTTGCCAGAATGAGTGCACTCACCAGAAGAAAAGGCTGCAAAGTTCAAGGCTGCTGGAATGTGTTGGCAATCTGGGAATTTCATAAATGCATTAGTCCCTTCAATGTTGCCAACTTCCAAGTTGGATTTTCTTTTCTTTCCTTTTTTTTTTTTTCCTCTCTCAAAAAGAGATACATAAAGGTTTTTACCTAGTGCATGAACTAACACTTTCACAGGATTGTGAAAGCCCTCAAATAACACGAATCATTCACCAAGTTGCATAAAGCAGTAACATTTAGGTTATGCAGACTAAAAGAAGTCTGAAAATTGTTGCCAATCCATGAGATGTTTCTAGGCATTAACACATGACTAAACCAATGCATTTTCTTAAAATCCTCTCGCTTCTGCATAGGCACTATGAAACCGAAAGCAACGAGCACATGGGAATTTCAACGAGTAGCTATAATACAGACGCAGTCCATTTCCATTCAAATAAAAATATGTTCTCTCAAAGAATACAAAGAAAAATGTAGTAGATTCAAATACAACCGGCTGCGGCTGAGATTAGGAGCCACAAGAATAAGTGAGTTTGTGACCATAATTCTCCAACATTGCAAAATGGTAAAAGGACTTTAAAAATATATATATAAATGTCAGGCCCAGTTGTCCGAGGGAACAGAGCTTAGCAGACATTAACATTAACACCTTACCTTACGAATTCTGAAGTCTGAGACTTTGTCATGAATTTCAGTTATTGAAGGACACATTTGGTACTCACCTGGCCCTTTGAGAAAGGCACTCCGATGACCCCTACGAATTTTGACTTGGAACTCATGCTCTGGCCCCTTCTCTCCACTGCCCCGAGCTCTCCAGCCAGACACCACTCTCTGCAGCCCTCAGTGACCGAGGGCACATCTTTTTTCCATTTATAACTGGGCTGAATCTGTTTACCTTATTCTAATGAGGAAGGCTGGCTCCACCCACCGCACTGAAACACACTCAGGCCAAAGTCTTGCAAATTCTTCATACCTGGAATAACCACGAGTCCTTTTGAGTCTAGATCTCTAATTAAGGGAGCTTATTCATGTCACCAGCTCACTTCCATTTTACAAAGTCAGCTGGATGACTAGAATCTTTCCTAACCACAGCCTTGATTTCCTAAGCAGGATAATCTTTTCTAACCACAATCAACTAATCATAACCACATAAGTAGTGTCATGGTTCCAGCTGTGGAAATGCAGGGCAGGGCTCCACCTCCTTGAGGCCTTTGAATCCTGTGTGGAATAGGGCTGGGCCTGGTAAGTTGGTCTCTCACATCCCTTCCAACTCTGCAGCCCTTAGCAGGTCTCACACACTGGGATTAATGGTTAATCCATGAGACACGCCTCACACATCACCAGTGTATAGTATCCAGGAAAGCATAGGATTTCCTTTTCTCATTATTATTGAAAAGAAAAATGAATGACCTAAGAACCCAAAGATGTTACCGTACGAATTTTGAAATACGGTGTGCAGGGGAAATGACAATTCTTGGGATTGTAATATCAGAATCAGAGGTAAAAATTGCCAACATTAAGTTTTTGTCATATGCCTGAGGCTATTCTTTTATATGATCTCATTGAATCCTTAGACCCATTTTATTTTACTTTTTCTAAAGACATTTTTATTTATTTCTTTGAGAGAGAGAGAGCACAAGCAGGGGGAGCAGCAGGCAGAGGGAGAGGGAGAAGCAGACTCCCCGCTGAGTGGGGAGTCCGACATGGGGCTCGGTCCTGAGCCAAAGGCAAATGCTTAACCTACCAAGCCACCCAGGCACACATCTTAGACCAATTTATAGCAGGTCTAACCATTATTTCCATTTTTACTGGTAAAGAAACTGAAGCTCAGAGAAGTTGCCAGATGCTAACAGGTGGTAGAGGAAGAGCTGTGAGTCACTGGCATTCTGGGTCCATCTAACCATTAGGTTTATAGTCCAAACATGGGCGAAGTGTCAGGTCTCCATACCTGTCCAATCTTTGGGTCCCTGGACATTGTTTATCATCAGGAAAAAATATGGATTTAAGAGAGATGCACCCTAAAAATTCCTCCAACTTTAAAGTGATAACATTGGCATTTAAGGGGAGAATTCCTTGAGTCGAAACTAATGCCTTTTTCCTATTGATGGAAGAGAATATTGTGGAGTATTTAAATGTCATAAGGGCTAGGAATTTTGTCTGCTGTATCATTCCCCAGGGCTGAGAACAGCCCTGTTCCCACTCAATATTGTGTGTTCCTACTCAATAAATACCTATTGAAAGAGAGAATGAGGAAACCAAGGACTCCACGGTCCGTTTTAATAGGACCATTTTCTAACGAGGCTTCTTATTTTCACTTGTGAATTTGTCTGTATATCCTAGATATTTACTTGTGGTATTTTGTATAGTGAGGCTTCAACTTCTTATGGTGTTCGTGTTGCAAATAACTTTCCAATCTGTCAGTATTAATCTCATAATTTCGTATATGTTATCACTCAAAATCTTTCATTTTGAAATAGATAATTGACTATTTCCCCCTTATGCTTTGTGTTCTGGCAGTTTCATTTCAGTCCCTCCTGCCCTCAAATCATAAATACGGATTTCTATATTTTTTCTGTTTGCTTCAGAGTTTCTTTCATATTTAGTTCTACATCCGCTCTTACACCATGTAAATCCTCCAACTCTATTTTCCCATGTAGTCCTCCAGTTTCCACAATAACCTCTGAGTGGTCCATTTGTTCGTCACTGAGCTGTGTGTCCTTCACGTGCCAGGTTCCCCTAAAAGCATGAGTCTGTCACTGAGTTCTTTCTTCTGTTGCATGGGTTGACTTCCTGTGGTGACACTAGGCCCACACTGTTTTATTATCATGGCTGTGTGGTGTATCTTCCCAGTCTTTGGCCAAGAATAACATTTTTGTTCTTCGTTTTCAAAACCAATTCAGCTACCTATAGGCCTCTATTCTTCTATATATTTAGAATAAGTTATTAAATTCCTAAAAAAAGAATTCTGCCAGAATTTTTACTAAATTTGTAGGTTAATCCACAAAGATTTGCTTTCTTTCAAATTTCATGGTCAGCATGTTTTTTTACTCTAACATCTTGAAAGTTCCTCTTCTTCTATCAAGCTGAGATTGTCTTCCTAATTGATCCATTGATCACAACCCTTCAAACCAAGTGAAACATACTATCTCTTGACTGCCATGTCTTTCTTGGGTCCTCTGTTGGTTGGCTGGAATATTCCAGATATTTAACTTGGTTTTTTTTCTGTTATGTGACTACTATTCTCCTTCAGGTTACCACCCAGTCACTCTCTTCAAAACATCTTCTGACCTCCCTCTGTCCTCCTCAAGTATGTGGCTCCGTCCAGAACCAAGCACATACATCTAGGCATAGACAGAGTCAGTCTGGCTCATCAAAGACAAAATGGGTAATGCTTGGCTTTTCCAACTACTGATAAAAATGTTGAACAAGGCAGCACTTACGTAAGAGTTCCTTGGCATTCCACTGGAAACCTCAGCTCAGATGAGCACAGCTCCATTAATTAATCATCCACCCATATGTAGATCTTCACTCAACTCACTTGACCTTTGTCCGTAAGGGCGCCATAAGGAAAACTACCAGGTATGTCTACGAATTCTTGCCAACCTTTGTCTGCTACCTTTTGTCATCTACTAGTCTGACTTCCCTGTCAAAGTAATGAATCGACCCTGACAGGTACTATTCTTGGAAAACATCCTGACCTCTGGTGATCCCTGCTTCCTTCTTGCTATAAACACAAACCATCTTTTCAGTCTCAGAAGTTGTCATATCAGGACTTCTAAAGGAAGAAGACAGAGGCCCTCTTACCTACATCATCCCATCAGAGCCCCACTTTTCCCAGCCCAACTCTTTTGTTTATTTCAGAGTATACATATTATATATATATATCATATATACTCTATATGTAATGTTGTTAAAGCCCTTTTCCTAGCAATACAAACCTCTTAACCAATCTCTTTCTCTGTCTCTTTTTTAAAATTCTATCTGGTATTTCCCTGAGGATGGGACCACATCTTATCTGACTATGATCCAAAGCCACGAGGATGAGATTTGGCACATGGGCCCTCGTCTCAGTTTCTTAGGACTATGATAACAAAATACAACAAACTGGATGCCTTAAGACAGTATAAATCCATTGTCTCAGAATTCTGGAGACTAGCAGTCTGCCATCCAGGTGTCGCAGAATCATACTCCTCCTGAAACCAATAAGGGAGGTCTTCCTTGCCTCTTCCTAGGTTCCGGTGGTATTTCAGCAATCTTTGCTATTCCTTGTTTTGTAGATGCATCATGCTAATCCTCCATCTTGACCTGGCATTCTCCCTGTGTCAGTGTGTTTTCACATGCCCATCTTTTTATAAGAGCACAGGGCCCATCCTACTCCAGGATGAGCTCATCTTCACAAATTAAAACTGCAATGACACTATTTCCAAATAGGGCCACATTTTGGGGTGCTAGAGACTGGGACTGCAACATATCTTTTGGGGGGAATACAATTCAACCCTTTACTCTCCTCAATGAATGCTTTTACAATAATGAAGGAAGGTGAATAAGCAAATTGCCTGATGAGATGAATCAAAAAATGACATCACTCATACTCTCTCTTTTTTCCTCTTTCTTCTTTTTTTTTAAGATTTTATTTATTTATTTGACAGCCAGAGATCACAAGTAGGCAGAAAGGCAGGCAGAGAAAGAGAGGAGGAAGCAGGCTCCCCGCTGAGCAGAGAGCCCGATGTGGGACTCTATCCCAGGACCCTGGAATCATGACCTGAGCCAAAGGCAGAGGCTTAACCCACTGAGCCACCTAGGCGCTCCTCCTTTTTCCTCTTTCTAAGGCTCCAAACTATGACCCATTTCTACATGAACTTTTTCTTAGCCAGCTAACAAATAAGACTCCATTCAGATGAAGCCTGGGCTTCCTAGCACTTTTAGAGAGGACTGGAAAATACACAAAATCCAAAGAACTGAATGTCTAGGGGAATGATTTTAAGGTACATTGCCCAGACTCTTTAAGCCCAATGCAGCAAAGATGGGCTTGCTCCTGGAACACTTTGAGTTTATGGAAAAGTTTACACTGGATGATTCCTGGGTAAGTTACCCAGTCATATCTCTGGATGATGACTCTCCTAACCCTTTGAGGCACACCGGAAGTCCAAGAAAAGTGGGTGGCCACCAAAAAAGGTTTACTTGGAAAGTCTGACTCATGTTGCTTCATGTTGCTTCATGACTACATGTTTATAATCTCCTCCTCCCTTTTTGTCTTCCTCTCTCTCTTCACCTAGCCGGACCTGAAGCAGTGCTCCTGGCAGTTGAGAGGCTATAGGAAACAAAATGTCAAAGTGTAACATTATTGATCTCTCTAGGAGCAGAGGGAGCTCAAGGCCACATCCCACCAGATGATAGAGGATAACGCAAATGTCGGAGGTTGGGAGCTCTACCCACTTTGGTCCCCTGGGGTCTCCAAAGATATCACACGGTGTCCAATGGGACCCTGAACTACAGCTTTGGAGTCAAGGGAAGATATTTAAGTTCCATTTTGATGCCTGCAGCTACATACTAAAGAGAGTCTAAAATAGGGAGAAAAAAAGAAAGAAATCACAGAGAACTAAAATCAGTAGATTCAGGAGCACACGAGCCAACTCTGGGAGACATCTAGAAGGAGTTTGGGGACTTACTGTCCTGAACTGAAGGTACAGACTGGAGCCAGAGAACTAGATTGCATTATTGGGATACCGATTTACTCCAAGAAAAATGTAGTCCAGAACATAGAATGATAGACATATAAAATAACTGTGACCCCTGAGATAAAGTTGCTTGTCCGAACCACGAAACTAAGTGAATCTAAACTGAGACCGGAATCCACATTTTTGGATTCTTCTACTGTTATTCCTGCTTCCATGTGCCATCTCTCTCCACCGATAAGACTTCTTCATTCTTTTAAAGGATTAAAGGGATTTTTAGCTTCTTCCATACACTAAGCCTGATGAGTAGGGACACACACACTCAAAAAATTGACAAAGAATCTCCAGAAAAATTCATCATGTTCTCTACCCAAATCCAGAGAGTCAAACCAAGTTTTTATTTTATGTTTTAGTATTTGCTTTCTTGTTATTTGTTCTATCAAATGATGAATAACCTCAAAGTCTAACTTCTCTTGAAACTGAACAAAAATTAAGAGCAAAATTTTATTTTTTGCTGAAGAATTTTAGGATGTCTGCACATTAATTGGCACTGAATATCAATTTCTTGTAATTGTTAAAGGAAACCAAAAGTGTGTTAATTTGAGAGATGGTAAGGTTTTTGTTTGTTTTGTTTTGTTTTTAATAAAATATCTGGGCTAAAGCACTGGGACTAATTAATGTAAATTTCTGTTAAGGCATTTCTTCTCTTTTTTTTTTTTTTTTTAAAGATTTTATTTATTTATTTCACAGACAGAGATCACAATCAGGTAGAGAAGCAGGCAGGGGCGGGGGAAGGCTCCCTGCTGAGCAGAGAGCCTGATGCGGGGCTTGATCCCAGGACCCTGAGATCATGACCTGAGCTGAAGGCAGAGGCTTTAACCCACTGAGCCACCCAGGCACCCCCGTTAAGGCATTTCTTGAGGAAGGTAGGTATTTGTCTAGTCATTTTTAAGATTCTTCTTTTTGACTTTGGCTTTCTGTAATGTCAGTGTGCTTTGGATTTCTATATATCTTCCCTGGATCTGCTAGGCTTCTTGAATCTGTGGATTAGTATTATCAATTATTAAAAATTTATCGCCATTTTTATGTGTTCATGTCTCATACTGTGCCTCATATTCTCTCTCCTCTCCCTTTGGGATTAAAGTCAAAAGTATCTTAGTGACAGTCCCTTAGACTGAAGTAGACATAAATCAAAACTCAGGGCATATATAAAGTTCAGAATTGAAGAGGAGGCTGTCAAAACAAAAGTTAAAATTTATCAGAACTGTCAAAAGCCCCAGAACGAAAGCAGCTTCTGTTCTAGCTTACTCCTTGAGGTTCCCATTCTCTTTTTGAATTTTAGCCTCACAGTTCTTTACTGTCATGTTAGGTCACCACTTCTTCGAAGTGAGTTTTGCCCATTATTTTTAGTTGTTTTCATTAAGAGAGATGATTTCAATAACCTAGGCTACCATTCTTGAAAACTGGAGGTCTGCAGGTGATTTTTTGAGAGCACTCAGGAAAATTACAGTGGGAATTTTCATTTTTGATCTTTCCAATGACATTTCCAAAAGGGAAGTAGAAAAGTTATCCACTCTCTGGACAGACATGTCAACCAGACTAAGGCCATCTTGGACAAACCCACCATGACCACTTTGGGACCTAAAGTCTTCCTGAGCACAGCCCCCAACCCATTACTTCTTTTGGTTTAGTCATACCCTTAAGAACACCTTGGGAGCACAGTATCTTTGATCTACTCTGGAGATAGGACTATGATTTTCTAATATTTCCTCCTGGGTGGTCTCCCAGCAGGTCTTCCAGAAGATGGGGTTGTGGAGATCTACTCATCTTGTGGCCACCCAAGACAAGCTTCTGTTTATAAGTCCCTTTAATAAACAATTTCTTGTCAAGCTGGACTTAAGGGCTTTTCCTTTGTTCTTATGGCTCCTGTGGCTTTTGAAGTTTGTTTTGTATATTATCTTCCTTTCAAAGAGCAGTGGACATTCTAAGATGTGGACTAAGGATAAATAAGCAAGGATGCCGGGCTCTCTAGTTCTCCAGAGTCAAGAACAAATGAGTCAGTCACCTCTGACACATTTTTACTTGGCAGAGTCTAGCAGTTTCAAGGCAACTGTCCACTTTTTACACCTATACTCTACGGATGGTTCAGAGAACATACTTCTACTCAGAGAGAGGGGAGCTGATGAAGGCAGAGGACTCTATTCATCTAGATTCCTTGGTAAATAATCAGTAAGTATTTACTAAGAAAACATTGCTTGCTTCTATGCTTTTTTTGTGGGACCCAGAAGTATAATATATGAACACTCCCCTTAACTCAGGATGAATCTAGGATCCCAGATTGCATGAACTTTTCTCTTTAATCTCTTTTAACTTGGTATAGTTCTTTAGTTTTTGTCATTTGTGAACTTTAGACTTTTAGAGTTTCTCATTTTAGATTTTATGAGGTTTCCCCTGATTGAATTCAAGTTTTGCATTTTTGTAAGAATACCACAAAAGCAATGTTGTATCCTCCCCAATATATCATAGTAGAAAACACGTGATATCAATTGCCAATAACAGTACTATGGATGTTGACTTGAACCACTTGGCTCAAGTAGCATCGGCCAATTTCCTCCACTGTGAAGCTGCTATTCTTCTCTTTGTAATTAGTAAGAATCTTGGGGGGTGATACTTGACTACCATCCTGTTTCTTAAACTTTGACCCATTAAAGTTTAGTATCCATTGGTAATTCTTGACTATAATAATTATTACCATGATATTTGCCAAATGGTAATTCTTTACTTCCAACTTTTTTTTACATATATTATTTAGAATTCTATTCTAAGGAAGAACTTTAATTTCTTTCCCACTTGTTTAGTTACTCAATTATTTATATCACCATGGACTGGTGGTTTCTTACTTTATGGGTTATAATCCATTACCCATTATAGATTGAATGTTTGCAGTCCCCCCAAAATTCGTATTTTGAAGCCCTAATCTCCAGGAGGATGGCATTTGTAGATAGGAGACTTTAGGGAGTAACTAGGTTTAGATGAGGTCATGAGGGTGGGCCCCTCATAAGGGGATTATTGCCCTTATAAGAAGAGACCCTGGAAAGCTTGCTCTCTCCACACACATGCTCAAAGAGGTCATGTGATACCACACTGAGACGGTAACAACAACCACAAGCTAAGAAAAGCCTCAGAATGGAATCTACTTTGCTTGATATTGGACTTCAGAACTGTGAGAAATAAATGTCTATTGTTTAAGCCACTCATGGTATTTTGTTATAGCTGCCTGAGCTAAGACATTATTATTATTTATTTTGTTGCTCAGATTACCCCACATTTAACCAATTTTTTTTAAGATTTTATTTATTTATTTGACAGAGATCACAAGTAGGCAGAGAGGCAGGCAGAGAGGGAGGGGGAAGCAGGCTCCCCGCCGAGCAGAAAGCCCGATGCGGGGCTCGATCCCAGGACCCTGGGATCATGACCTGAACTGAAGGCAGACGCTTTAACCCACTGAGCCACCCAGGTGCCCCTTAGCCAATGTTTTAAGCTGATTCTTGTACCTTTGGTTCCATGGATCCCACATTTGTTGAGCATTTCCTTTCTGGAACCACAAGACATTCCAGGTTCATCTTGTACTTCATTTTGTATTTTCCTGCTATTATCCTGTCCATTTGTCCAAGGAGCCCTGGGTCCTTTTATTTTAGAATGGTCTGTGAAAACCAAGATATGTGCTAGGAGTGCCCGTTGGTACTGAGAAATCATTGCCCCTCTGGGCTTTTTCACCTCATTGAGCTAAGAAATAAGTGTATATACACACACGCACATACACACTCATGCACACACATACAAATACACACCACTTATTCCTGTATCTGTCCATCTGAAAATATTATAAAAATCACAAGTTTTTACCAATTAAATGTACAGGATTGTACTGATGCTCCAATCTAATCCCACTGAATTCAAGAATTCAATTAAACCTTCTGTTTTTCCTTATTTGTAACTCCCTTTTTTTTTTTAAGATTTTATTTATTTATTTGACAGACAGAGATCACAGAGAAGCAGGCAGAGAGAGAGGAGAAAGCAGGCTCCCTGCTGAGCAGAGGGCCTGATGCGGGGCTCGATCCCAGGACCCTGGGACCATGACCTGAGCTGAAGGCAGAGGCCTTAACTCACTGAGCCACCCAGGCGCCCCTGTAACTCCCTTTTTGAACAGCAAGAAACTTGGCTCTCATTACCCACAATTTATTCAACTACCATATGTATTTAATATTTATTCTTTAAATTCATCAAGTTCTTTGTCCATCCTTTGTTCTCTTTTCTCTCTCATTTTAGAGACAGTGCATGCAAGCATGTGAGCAGGGGGTTGGGGGCAGAGGGAAAGGGTAAGAGAGAGAGAGAATCAAACAGGCTCCATGCCCAGTGTGGAGCCCAGTGCCCAGTGTGGAGCCCAGTGCAGAGGGCTGGATCTCACGACCCTGATGTGAGCGGAAATCAAGAGCTTAACTATCTGAGCCACCCAGGCGTCCCTCTTTTTTTTTTTTTTTTCTCCTTAATGATTTTTAAAAGCTCCTTTTATATTAAGACTATCAGTCTTTTTTTGCTCAAGTGTGTTGCAAATGTATGTATTTTTCTTTACTTTATGTTTTTGCTTTATAGTAATTAAAAATAATTTTCTTTGAGAAATTAAATTCAGTAACTGGTGTTTATTTTCTCATAAATAACTATATACTTGAATAAAGGGAAGAAAATAGTGTGTACTGATCAGCTTTTACCTAAATAACTCTTGCAGGTGAGTAGCTAAATTTAATGGGTTTTCATTTCCCATGTAAATGCGATGCCTCCCTTGGCTTAGGACAAATGGAAAAATCCACATGCAGTAACAGCTCACCAATTCACACTAACTTGGAGGAAGGCCAGTCAGAGTGAAAAGTGTGAATTATGAAAGCATTCAATAAAAGTTGCTTTGTTACCTTCACGTACAATAGTAACTAAAAGAGTTGAACTTTTAAAAATAATTCATATATAGTTGACACATCAAACACCAGTGAATACAATTAGATAAGGCTACTAAAGTCTCGTGCCTTAAATTATCTTAACTTGATTAAACATTCTCATACATACCTTATTATCTGTGGTGTTGACACATTTGGCCAGCTCCTTTTTTCTACCTTCTATTCAACTGTGAACAAGCCCAGAAAATCACTTCAAACATTAAGTGGGAAATAAACAAAAATCTTTACGCATGTATTTATTATACGTACTGATTTAAAACCTGTATAGTTAGTTGTACAAGTTGGATTTTTCAAAGCATCCTACTGAACATCACTTTTTGTTTTTAATTATCAATAGCTTCACACACTATTGTGATGGAGTGGATATAAACATTCATTATAATTATCACTTGGTCTTCGCCTACGTGAGTTAGGGGTTTTTTCCCCTCGGTTCTGTTTAGGCAAGAGTTGGTTGCAGAAAGAACAAAGAACCCTCTTTTGTAGCAAGGCCGTGACACACTCCTACTTACTTTATTTGACGTTAACAATTACAGGATGGTTGTGGAACACATAAATAAGCATTAAACAGTTTATACTATGAATAACTGGTTTCAAGTGGCCTGTGGATCAGCAGGATTGTGGAGGCCAGTGTTCTGCTGGGGACAGCAGAGGAACTAAGAGATGCCTAAACAATCTACGCTGTGCATGGTTGCTTTCGGAATGATCGAAAAGATCATTCTTGGCTAGCATGTAACATCTGAACTCATCAAACTTCATTATCTTTTAAGATCTGAGCCTCAGGCAATAAAACTTAATCTCATATGGAAACTGGAATACAGCTCTCAACCCTGGGGCCATTTTAAAAAATTCTTCTTTGAACATTTTATCAGTTATTAGGTACGTATTAATGAAAACTGTATGACAAGATCACAGAGGGCTTAAGACTCCATGGTGTCTTGTTGCTTTGAGAGGTATCCCAGGCCCCCCGTGCTGCTCTCAGCTCTGACAGATCTCAACAAGCAGAGAAGTTCTTGGCAGGGACTCTGGCTGCATCATTTAATAGCACACTGCTCTAGAGGTTGCCTTCTAACCCCTGTGTATTAAGGGGCCACGTTTTCATTTTGTCCCACCAACAGCATTTGGTAAGTACTCATAAATATTTGTTAAACTGAATAGGTAAAGAATTTTAGGGGGAAATTTGTAGGGTTATAATCGGAACATTTAGTCTAAACAAAGTTCTTATGGTCCTTAATAAAATGTTAACAGATATCCTAATAATCTTAGACATTTGCTTGGTATTTTACAATGTACAATGCCCTTTCAAGTTAGTTATGGCATTTGCTCTTTGATCTTTAGTTATATATTCCCGTTTTTCCAAATGGGAATAAACTCAGAGATACTGATCAATTTAGCCAAAGCCTATTGTCACCCATGGAAGCTAACTTTAAGCAAACTTATTTTTAGTCCAAATGCTACCGTTCATTGGATAATTTTGGAATGTTTTTGTCCCATTTGGTTAGAGGTTTACCTTTTACCACTGTCCAGTGTTACAATTTGACACCCTTAAAACTGTATCTTGTTTTATTTTTTTAATTTTTTTATTATGTTATGTTAGTCATCATACAGTACATCATTAGTTTTTTGATGTAGTGTTCCATGAGTCATTGTTTGCATAGTATACCCAGTGCTCCATGCAATACGTGCCCTCCTGAATACCCATCACCAGGCTCACCCATCTCCCGCCAACCCCTCCCTTCTAAAACCCTCAGTTTGTTTCCCAGAGTCCATAGTCTGTCATGGGTCCTCTCCCCCTCTGATTCCCCCCCACCTTCATTTTTCCCTTCCTTCTCCTAATGTCCTCCATGCTATTCCTTATGTTTAAAACTGTATTTTAAACAATTTGGTTCAAATATAGCCCACAAATTGTTGCTTGAACAACCTTTTAACTTTGCATGCAGCCATGGTCGAATGGCTCAGCAGGATAGATTGGTTTAACCCTGGATTTTATTAAAGAATATCAACACCAACTATCTGGTTGAACTTCAAGTATTCGGCTGGGACCTCCATCAATTAATGTAGCTTTGTATCTGTACCTATTGAGAGAGAATGATCTAAGGTGAAGTAATTCATCAGTTCTGATTTTTTTAAATGCAGATTTTATTCAGGGTTTGAATTAAAATCTAAGAAAGCAACATCCTTGGGCACCACTATGATTCACAGGAAACTGGTCTCCCTGAGTTGCTTTTTACTATCATAAAATTGATTTTGGGGGGAAGACACAGCAACAAGTAGCCTTATGAAATTGATATCTATATTTGCTACAAGTATGTTACTGAGGTCATTATGTACTATATCTCTATATCTTTTAGTGTTCCTTACATGCAGTCCACTGGGTAATTTCTTTCAGAACTGTGTGCTATAAAGTCTTTGGTTGGCCTTAGAAACTCTTAAGTTAACTTTTTTTGGGCAATAAATTCTATGCAACTGACTTTTCTCATAGGCTGTGTTTTCTAGGAAGCTCAAAGCCAAATTTGTGTCCCACCCATAGTCAATTATGTAGGGGTGTGGGAATAGTGTGTGTTTGCACTTTACTTTCATTTTATCTGGTCCTACTTTTAATTTTATTTTTGACTATTATATTTATGTGTTGTGAAATTCTTTATAATCTCAAAGCATGAAAACACACACATGAGAACAATTAAATTGTAGATGTTAAATGTTTTGATACACTCTTTCTTAAAATACCACAAGCTGATTTATTTGTATCTGTTGGGAAAAAAATACCCCAATTTTTTTGTGGGAGTTATGAGTAACCAGAGAGCCCCAAGTGTTAAAAAAATACAACTTTTGGGAATGCCTGGGTGGCTCAAATGGTTAAGCATCTGCCTTCAGATCAGATCTTGATCCCAGAGTCCTGGGATCGAGCCCCACATTGGGCTCCCTGCTGAGCAGTGAGCCTGCTTCTCCCTCTCCTTCTATGGCTCCTCCTGCTTGTCCTCTATTGCTCTTTTTGTCAAATAAATATATAAAATCTTAAAAATATATATAATTCCTATTTGATAAGTGGTTTCTCAATAAGGTGGATCTAATCTCTTTTCTCAGATTTAGGAATTCCCAGTGCTTTCCATTCCCACTAAGGCCTAGCTTCTTCTGGGCATGATACCTCCAGAATTAAAAATTTTTTTGCCAACAATGTAGTAGGCAGCAGGGCTGTGAGTACTGCTTACTATGCAATGTCCATGGACATGGTTGCCAAAGTAGTACAAGTGAACACCCAAGAGGGTTTGTGCTACTTGGAGGAGCCTCTACTGTTTTCAAGACTTTGAGACAATTGTATGCGAGTCCAAGATCTGATGCTTTCTTTTCAATATTGACAGAAAGAAGTCGCACCCTCATTAAGACACATGTCGTTTTAGTATTAGTTAAATTCATATTGTTGTTATAAGCGTACTAAAGCTAATCCTTCTAAAGAAGACTTAGAGAAAACTATGATTAAAATATCTATAGGAGAAATGCTCATTAACATACTTGTTGGCTGCTTAAAAAAAGAATCTGGGGTGCCAGGGTGGCTAGGTCGGCTAGGTGGCCAGCTCTCAGTTTCAGCGCAGGTCACGATCTCAGGGTCCTGGGGTGGAGCCCTGGGTCATTGCTGGGCTCCACACTGAGCAGGGAGTCTGCTTGAGGATTCTCGCTCTCCCTCTTCCTCTGCCCTTCCCCCTCCCCCAACTCCTGCCTATGCGTGTGCTTCCTTTCTCTCAAATAAATAAGTAAATCTTAAAAAAAAAAATCAAAGATTGCAGTGATAAAAGAAAGTGGGCAAACGGTGACCTAAGTGATCATTCCTATTCCTTCCTTTATCCAGTAAACACTTTCGGACAAGAAACCCCGTGCCAGCACCTTCTCCTCTTTCCAACATCAAAACAGTGGATATTAACAAACCAATATCTTGTAAGACTAAACTCCTAAGCAAGGTGTTAGGCACCTGTGGTTTCTATAAGACAGGACATACCTTCATAAAAGTTTTACAGCTAAACATGAATATCTTTAATGAGACCGACTGGGGATATCTATTATTTCAGTTAGTTAACTCTTAGTTGGATGATTTCATTGGATAATTTCTGAGATTCCTCAGAATTTTAATTTTCTTCCTGCTGACAGACCAAAATAATATCTCTGCTTATTAAAAAATGGACATGTTCTTATTTTAAAATAGCTACAATATTGAAAAAACAAAGAAGGAAATGAACATTACCCACAACTCTATCTCTTATATGTAAATAGTACTAATATTCTGGTATGTCGTTTTCTAATATTTTGTATATTTACATATTTTTGTTTTGGGGGAACTATTTTGCTCTTTGGGAACAATTTCTTACCTTGCTTTTTTTTCTCTTGGAATTATTTTCTGAACATTTCCCATATTATTAAAAATTCTTTGAAGAATGTTTCTAAAGAGATAGCAGTATTCTATCAAATAATACCTATCAAATACCACAAATAATTTGAATGATGAATATTTAGGTTGTATCAGTCTTCTCTGCTATTAAAAATACTGTGAGAATTTAAGTTATTTCAACATCTGATTCTCTATAAATAATATGTATATGAGTGATGATGGCATTTGCTATAACTGCAGAATGTGCACATTTCTCTTTTTACTTGTATTGAGAACTTTGTTGTTGTTGTTTTTAAGATTTTATTTATTTCTTTGACAGAGAGAGAGAGCACAAGCAGGGTGAGCGGCAGGCAGAGGGAGAGGAAGAAGCAGGCTTCCTACTGAGCAGGGAGCCCAATCCAGGGCTCAATCCAGGGACCCTGGGTTCATAACCTGAGCTGAAGGCAGATGCTTAACCGACTGAACCACCCAGGCACCCCTGTATCAAGAACCTCGGTTCTTGACTGAGTAAGTATTTTATGGATTAACAACTCTAATCTTCTGAAAATGTATGTTGACGTAATAAGCCAACATTCATTTACGGATAAAGAAAGCAGTATTCCGAACAAGCATCATGTCATCTCTTTCTTAAACGTCTGGCATTTCCATGCCAGCGAGAGACATGAGCATTTTGAGGCCAGGTCATGGTGAGAAAAAAAGCAATGCAGGCCAAAGGTATTTTTATTCTTTTCTGCTTGAACCCTTCCTTCTCCTAAGATGATCACTTTGTTATTTTCTATTTTCTCTTCTGATAAAAGGCACCTGTATAATCCAACATGATTAAGCTGAAGGTTAAAAATTATCACTCATAAATCAACTTTGCAACATAAGGAGATGAAACAGGTTTACGATAGGGTGCAGAACTGTATAATTGTGTGTCTACCGCATATGAACTTGAACAAGTAATTAACCTTGTGACACCAATACGCTTCTACTGTCCTCCTTTCGGGTTTGACAAGCGGTCCTTCAAGCTTTCAAGAGGATAGATGGGTGGATGTGAAATTCTATTAAAGAAAGACTTCGCATCTATTGCTTTTGCTTAGAGAACACACTATTTGGTTGTAAGCAGGTAAGTCATTAGGTTTTGTAATACTTGGAAAAATCATGGGGTTGTTAAACAGCAAGTGTGTGCCAAGATGTTGTTTCACCTAAAATTCTTCCCACAGGTCCTTCTCATGTCAGGATTATGGAACTGAGCCGAGTGAAGATTTGGCAAATGTCTGTTTAATCTCATTAATATAAAGACATATCACATTCATGAGGCCTTCAATGAATAGATTGTTAAGCAATGTGGTTAACTTTTCTTCGACACCAAAGAAAGCAGAGAATTCTTAGAGCAGTATGTTATTCTGTGACTTCAGTGCAGGCATAGATGGCCATGTGGGTCCCTCCATTCTACAGGCTCTCATACAAACACCAAGATAAGTCTAAGACTGAGTAAGAGTGTTTTCCCAGCTTAAAACGGAGGCAGCTCTCACAGCAGCTAGAGCTGGGGGATGCTGGGAGTGTGTAACTAGCTTTTCAAACAGTTGAAAGGTACCGTTGCAAGGGGAGTTTGGAGTTCTGTCGTACGAGTCTTCCCCCAGGGTCATTTATGGAGCATGTGACTGTTAGCACTCTGTTGAACATCACACAGGATAGAAGACTGTGCGGTGTGGTAAGAAGTCCATAGATTCTAGAATCAGAAAAGTCAGGGTTTAAATACTGAGTGTTTGACTTTGAACAATATGTACAACATGGGGATAATAACTTTGAACGATTCTTGTGAGGAATATATTAAATAGTGCATCCAATATATCCAATATAGTGATTATTTGTATTAAATGCTCAATAAAGTGGTGGCTGTTATTACTTTATATATATATATTTTATAGATATATTTTTTAATAAAAATCACTCTATTAGGAAGGGCAGTGTCTTTTTTCTGACTATTGTGACCCCCCCCCATACAGGTATTCCAGAGGGCAGTGACTTGCAAAAATTGCTTCTCATGTGAATCAAAAGCCTACAATCTCTTCAAAGCAAAGATTTCTCCATTCGTTGTGAAATAGATGTCTTAACAGAAAGTGTTAGCAGAGAGGCTGATCAGTAACAAAAATTGATCTATTTGTCACTAGGGACAGCAATTGGAAGTTCAGAGCCTCCACCCCCCAAAGGGATTTCCTAACCTCTAGTTTCCATACAGACAATTCAGAGATTATATTTTACCTTTTTCATTAAAAAAAAAACCTGAATGAGAAATTAATATTTATTAATTAACTAGAAAGTAGGATTTGGAGCTCCTGCTCTTGAGCAGTAAATCAGTTGGGGGAATCTAGGGGGCATTGGGACATAGCCTCCAAAGAGAGCTGGTGATGGAAGCAGGGTTGCCCGGTCCTTTAAAGCTCCTGGCCTAGTGCCACAGTGCGTGCTGGGAGCCATAGATACACAGGTGCAGACAATGGATTTTTCTTCCTTTGCCTTCAGTACAGGCATAGATGGCCATGTGGGTCAATCCACATTTCCAGTGTTTAAGCCAATAAGTCTCAACTATGTTTGCATCTGAAGATTTCCCAGAAATCTTTTAGGAACCCCAGTGGGTGAACCCCCACACCAGACCAAATCAAAACCTCCAAGAGGCCGGACCTGCATAAGGCATATTTCGTTTAGGCTCAAATTTCAGCATGCATCAGAATCACCTGGAGAGCTTGTTGCAACAGATTACTCCCCTACATCTAAGAGTACTTTCTGATAGTATAGGTGCTCTAAAAATATTTGCTGAATACATAGTGTCAGTATTTGAAAAGAACACACTTATAGAACAGAGTGGATTACGTGGTGTCCGTGGATGAATTTGGTTGTTCTTGAGCTCCTGAAACTACCTGCAATATTTTGTGGGCTTGTGCCTATGTCCATTCGAAGGAGAGTTCCCTATCATCAGCAGATTCTTGGGGGGGCAGAGATGGAGGTCAATGACCTACAAATGTTACAAGCCACTCTAATGAAAAGTAAATGTTATTTCTCTTTGGGCTTTGTCTTCATGAATAGAGTGAAAAAAAAAAAGAAGTAATCGTTTGTATAAAAAAATACAGTTCAGAATTGACAAGCACAAAAGTATTTCATCTTATTAAAAATAATCAATCAACCACTAAAGACAGGAGCCTCTTCACCTAAGAACCATTCGCCCATCATTGGTTCTGCCAATGATGCTTACTTTACTTTGAACAGAATTTATTGCAGATTGAAAAGTAAAGGGTTAGATTGTTGACTGTCCAAGGCAGAGACCCTGTCTTATCATCTTTGTCTCCCTAGGATCTGCCCAAGAAAGGCACACCATGATTGGCTGAAAGTAGCATTAGAGTGATGAAACAATCTCTTGAAAAGCATGTGAGAAATATTAATAAAGTATCATCTTATGGCACTCTGTAGTTGTGAATTGAAAGACTTTTTTGACTATTTTTCAAATACGTTTTTATTTTTTCCTTTCTTCCAGGCAGTTCTTGCCTTTCACGGGTCAAAGACGCACCTTCTCCAAGAGAAGATCTTCGTGCTAAACACATTCCCCTTCTCAAAGTGTATAACAACTTTTTACTCTTAAGTTTTCTTTTTTATAATGTCCGGCACTTAGAAACTAATACCTTGGGCACTTGGGTGGCTCAGTGGGTTAAGCCTCTGCCTTCGGCTCAGGTCATGATCTCAGGGTCCTGGGATCCAGCCCCGAGTCGGGCTCTCTGCTCAGCGGGGAGCCTGCTTCCCCCCCCCCCACCCGCCACCGGCTCTCTCTCTCTGCCTCCCTCTCTACTTGTGATCTCTGTCTGTCAAATAAAATAAATAAAATCTTTAAAACACACACACACACACAAAAAAACTAATACCTTCATTATATTACTGTTCTGGATACATCTGTTAATATTACACTGTTACGTCATATGAAATAGAGTAGTATTATAATTACAGTTAAGAATAGAATTATGGTTCTAGGAGCCCTCCACCAATGGCCACCACTCCATTGTGGCAGATCTTTCTATGCCAAATATGTCTCAAACTCGCATACGGCTTAACTTAGAGAAGTCATCTCTTGAGCACTCTGCTCTGTAAAGGGTCCGGTGAAGGCCCAGTTGACTCATGCTATTCCAATAGCACCTGTTCACCAGGCTGCCAAAAATATAACCCTAATCTGTGCCTCTGATGGCTCTCTTTCTCTCTCTCTCCTTGCATAGATGTGTAGAAGGAAATGGCCTCACAGAATTTTAAATTCATGCATATTTTTTTCCGTCAAAATAACCATTCTCTACATAGAGTTCTGTGATTTCTTTTAAAACTTTATAATGCATCACAGACATTTTTTCCACAATAAAGATCTGCCTATTCCTTTTGAAAGACTGCAGAATATTCCATCATGTGGATACAAAATACTTGGGGTTTTGTTTTGTTTTGTTTTGTTTACAAATCCCTCCTTATGAACGTTTAGACTGTTTCCAATGTTTCCCTTTGGTAAACATAACAGTGGACCTTCATGTAAACATGGCTTTATGCCCTTGTCTTTCAGGGGATTAGTGTACCTATCAGTAGACTTTTCTTCCTTCCAGACCCTGCAGTTCAGAAGTCATAGATATTATCCAGGCCCATCATATAGTAGCCATAGAAACTTGGGGAAATTGCTTCCGTTATTTTGTGTATGGAATGGAAACATCCATCCAATCACTTCCTCTCACATAGTCAGCACGGAGAGGAAACAATGGATGTGAACATGCTTTGACAACTCTCTATTCCATCAGTGTTTTGTATTCTCTTTCTCATATACTGGGTGCCTAATTTTTGTTCATGAGAACCCGTTTTACCCTGAATACTCAGTAAATGCTCAATGAGTGAACAGACTGTGAATGGCCTCTAGCAGCCCTTCTTAAACTGCGGTCTGTCGCCTGGCTGCCAACACGTCACCTGGGGCACCATGTCCTGGGACCACCGCCTTGACCTTATGAGTTATAATCTGTGTGTAAAGACGAGAGTCAGAGTTGAGAGTCTCTGGATTCTGACTTTTTTTTTTTTTTTAAAGATTTTATTTATTTATTTCACAGACAGAGACAGGCAGAGAGGCAGGCAGAGAGAGAGGGAAGCAGGCTTCCTGCTGAGCAGACAGCCCGATGCAGGGCTCGATCCCAGGACCCTGGGATCATGACCTGAGCCGAAGGCAGAGGCTTTAACCCACTGAGCCACCCAGGCGCCCCTGGATTCTGACTTTTATCAAACTTCCCAGGTGATTTGGATAGAGAGGAAAATCTGAGAAGCACTGGACCAGGCTAACACTGTCATTGTCCAAAATCGTGGAGCGCTCCCTAGTAGGAAAGGGTCACACTACCTCTTTGGGTGGAGGAGAAGCAAGTTCAATCCCGGGAAATGTCCCCTACACGTTTTATTGACTTAAATCTCATCACAGGATCCCTAGAGATCCCTCACAGATGAGGCCTCATATCCAAACAGACAGTAAATTTCTTGTAAATCAATTTCCCAGGAGGGACTTCAGTTTTTTATTAAGTTTTGGGCTGTGTGGTTGTCTGGATTGGGCTGAATAGAGTATTACCTGCTGTGACTGTTAACAGTCACACTGAATGTGGGCTGTGCAAAATGTCCCTGTGGAAACAGGAAACTAGGTCAGCCCTTTCTGAGCAATGAAGGCCATGAATAATGCACAGAGAACGTAGTTTCTTTTCACATACGTTGTCCTGTGCTAATATTTGTGACCACTTTAGAAAGTAGAAAATGCTGGGAAGATAGGAGGGGCAAACAATAAAAATATATCAAGCAACACAAACAAACAAAAATCAAATCAAGCAAAGTTCAACCACTTAGCGCTTTCTCATACGGTGTGGTAAATGGCTACGTGAGAGAACGATGAATGAACTTATTTCTCTGAAGAGTAGGTTACTAGAAGAGCTCACATGGGGAGCTCCATGGAGGCTGAACTGGGTTAGGTGTTTACATCGAGTATTTTATTAACCCTTAATAATTTGCTGATCAATACAATGTTTTCAATGCAATTAAATGTGGAACCAAGTTAAGAAAACAAGGGCTCCAGATGCTTCAAGCCAGCCGGTGAAGCCAGAAATCCTGATTTGTCCTAAAGGTTATTAGCTTCAGTTTCTATGCAGTCATTCGCCAGATGACTTTATTGGACAAGGCTGGGGTTTGGTAAGCCAGTGGGTGAACAGCTCTGAGGAGTGCAAAATAGCCCTCTTGGGAAAGAAAAACAAACACGATTGGAACATCTAGTGCTGTTTGATATTGTCACCGGTGACGTGGAGGGCAGAGCCATGAACACTCCCATCAAAACTAAGGGAAATAGATGTCAGTCAGTCAACATTTGACTCCTCTGTTTGCGTAGTTCCTAATATAAGGCATCTTGTAGAAGATGGGTTCCCTGTCTCAAGGGAGCTTACAATCTATACAAGGGGGAAAGAGTATTAATTCCCAAACATTTTTATTTTTAAGCTTGTATGTTATCCCTAAAAAGTAGCCAGGGCCTCACAGACTGGGGGATAGGAATCAGGAGATGAGAAGCAAAGGTAGTGAGGCTCATGGAGCAGGTTAGAAGGGTTCCCGTCCTCAAGGGGATTGGTTAGGCATAAAGCGGAGAATCATGGAGAACATCTGAGACCACCTTGGCTAGAAAAGGGCACAATGGAAAGAGGAGAAAACTATATTCCTGGTTACCAGTCTGGTCCCAGTCATTTTATTCTTTAACCCCCCAGATCTGTCTCTAGGGGTTCAGTGATGTCTTCTCTTTGCACCACAGTCCTCAGAAAACCCCCCTTCCTCTTCCTTCTTCCTGAACCTATGCAGCCGACTGCAGTTACTTCAACACCAGAGCCCATCAGAGGCACCCGCTGGGCTTCCCAGCCTCCCAGAATCCAGTGTCCCACTTCCTCCCTAACTCTGACCTTCCCCAGAACTCCGAGTGTGCCCCAGATGCCACTGTGCACTGATATCCTCTTGGGAGCCAGCCAGCCCCTCTTTTCAGTAGCCTATAATAATGGTCAGGGGCTTGATTCCAGTGGTAACCAAGGAGCATGCCCACCTATTCATCTTAATGGTGATGACAGCAGGAGCAACCTTATTGCCCAGCTATCCATATTCTGGGTGGTGAGCTAAGTGATGTGTGACAAGGCTCGTGGTATCAGGGGCAGGTAAGGGTCTGTCATATGGTCACTTGCACTGATATACATCGTCCTTTGGTTTCCTGTTGGCTGCTTCTGTTCTTGGGCAGCAAGAGCCACAAAGCTCATCCCGTCCTTCTGAATTACCCTGAGGCTTCTCCAGGTCCATGGCCCTTTTGCCACATCTCCTTTAGAGTGGAATAAAATCCAAGCTTCTGCTTATGACATTCTTACGTTGTGTTTTGGCATTAACATTAGTGTGTGAATTCTCCCAGTTTGCCTTGATATTCACAGAGAAGATTTTTGGACCTTTAACAAGGAACTCAGCACATTTCTTGGTACCCTCAAACATCTGGCTCTTGAAATTGAAAATCATGTTTTGAAGATTAACATCTCCTTATTGAGGTGACTTTAAAAATCTCCATAGGAACCCAAAAGTCAATAATTTGACTCTTTGTACCATTCTTATCCTGAGAGCAGCCATGCCCAAAGCCATCTTTGCTTCCAGGACAAGGAGAGAAGTATATGGATACTGGGAAATGCTGGCATTGGGTTGAAGACTACTTCAATTTAATATCTCCAATTATCATCCTAGTGCACAAGGAACAAAACATGGAATTCAAAATTTGGTTGCATTTTTTTTCTTCTCTTCTCTTTTCTCTTCTCTTCTCTTTTCTTTTTTAAGCAAACTAGTGAGGATAAAAGAAATGTCAAGGACAGGCTGAGAGAGAGTGGGTGAAAGATAATTTATTACAGATGAAGTAAGGACAGATGGCATGTTCTTTCTCCTCACTCTTTATATTTCATATTGTTTAATCATTACTTTTTCATAAAGAGTATTTAGTTCAGAGTTCTTAGTTGTAAGCATAAAAAACAAACTCTAGCCAATTAAGCAGAATAGGAATTTATTAAAGAATCTCAGGCAGCTCAGAGAAATGTTGGGAGGGCTAGGAAAACAGGCTCAGGGCTCTGGGAACAAGGCTCTGAACATCAGTGCAGAGGGGGCCTGACAAAGGGATCCTCACCATGACTGCTGCTCACAGAGCTCCAGATGCTACTATCCACCCCGTTGCCACCAAGCGAACGTTATCAAATCTGCAAACAACATAGTCACCCATGCCACTTCTGCATCATGAACTGATCTTGGAAGCACTCAAAAGTCTCATATTCTTGTTGTCACCAATGCCATCCAAAGGGATATGATGCAGAACTTCTTCCCAAAGCACTTACTGCCAGTTCAGCTTGATTAGAAGTACCTGGAAAATATGCGAATGCCATTTTGCAAGAGGGGCATGTGAGAACCGATTTTGCTGGCTCTATCTACCTTTATGAGGCTACATGCTCGCTAAAATACAGCGAGACTAGAGGGGAATCTGGATGCCTCAGTGGGTTAAAGCATCCGCCTTCGGCTCTGGTCATGATTCCAGGGTCCTGAGATAGAGCCCTGCATCAGGCTCTCTGCTCAGCAGGGAGCCTGCTTCCCCCTCTCTCTCTGCCTGCCTCTCTGCCTGCTTGTGATCTCTGTCTGTCAAAGAAATAAATAAAAATAAAAAATAAAAATAAAAATACTTAAAAAAAATACAGTGAGACTATTCAAAAGAAGTTAAGAAAAGGTAGAAATACACCACCATGAGGAGATCCACAGGATATAGAGTTACAAATAAAAGCAAGGTAGAAGAAAAACAAATAATATGCTAACCTTGTATAGGAAAGGAGGGCGATAAGAAAAAAATATGCACTTGCGAAAATAAACATTGGGAGGATAAAGAAGAAACCATTGAAAATGATCACCTAAGGTGGGAAGAAATGAGGAACAGGATGGAGACTTGTCATCAGTATCTGATTCTGGACTCATTACCTACTAAAAATAGCATTTCATTTAAATATCAGCAGCTGAAATGGAGAACCAAATGAAACAAATGAACTAATTGCATATTAGATTACTAGGGACACTCCACAGAGGAAAGGTGTATTTTCAGTAACTTTAAAACAATGTACCTATACATTCTTATGAAAAAGACTATACATTTTTACTGGGATGCCTTCTAAGAAAAAAAAAGAAAAAAATCTACAAAAGTTTTTTAAAACTTCTTTTTGTAGTAACACTGGTATTTTTAAAAGCATTTTTAAAAGCATATAATAAGATAAAACATAAGGGGAAAGAGATGAAGAAATTAGGTAAAAACGCTGTAGTGCTAAGATGAATTGGACATATCAATATGAATTCATGTTTTAAATATGTATATATTTTCTAACTTTCTCTACTGAAATATCCTAGATGTAATGTCACTGCATTAACATTTAGCCCCCACAAAGCAGTGATTTTGGTTTCTCTAACCAAGGACACAGATTTAGTGCCCCAAAACAAGCAAGAAAACTTTCACAGATTAACAGTCATGTCAAAAAGACCCAGGAGCCAGCCTCAAGTGTCTTCCACTGGCTACACTTGTGACAATTTCGATGACCATCCCCCATGATTGCAATTCACTAAAATATATCGAATATACAACAATCCATAAGTCCATATAGAGCCTAGTAAAGGGGAAAGTTAAAAAAAAATCTCATCACAGCTTCAGACAATTATTAATTTAACTCTTGCAGGTGAGAAAAAATAATTTTCCCTCTATCCTTCTCAATTCTTGACTGAGACACCCCCACCCCTCAGTAATAAAAGACCTCTTTACAGGAGAAAGACAAACAGAACATATAGGAAATGATAAACATAGGAAGTCATCATTTTGCGACACTTAATCCAGCCATGGACTCAAATAAGGAACTGGTGTTGATCCCGCTAGAAGAATGATTGATGGGGAACTGGACGCCTGTGCAGGGCCACAGTTACAACACAGAGATTATTTTCTGGTTGCCATGGAGGGCTCAAGACGTTGCCACCACACCAAGGGGTCTCGCTCAGCATCCCATGGGTGGACAACCAGATGTTATGAGTCCCTGATGAGATCCAGTGCTAAGTAAAACACGATCTAGGACGTATTGTTGTTAAAAAGGTTTGGATCTAATTGAGCCTTATATCTAACTCCAATTTATAAGGAACAGGTAAGTGATATGGCAAGGAAACAATTAGATAAATTCAGAATTCATGGTATTTTTCTCAGTGTGAGCTATTGTCTTCAGAAAGACAGTTCCATTAAAATGTGACTGGCCAGATTAAGAGATTTAAAGAACCAGCAATCAGATGTAGTATGTGGGCTCAAACTGGATCCTACTTTGGAGTGATATATGATTTGGGGGGACAGATAGGGAAAATTAAATGTAGAGTGGTTATTAGATAGTACCAAAGATTTTGAAACAACATTTTAAAATGAAATGTTATTGTAGCTGGATGGGAAAATGCTTTTATTTTTTAAAGATTCAACTTATATACTTATGGGGGAATGTCTTGATGTCTAGGCAGTGATGAGCCCCGGGTGATGTATGAAGTGTTAAATCACTATATTGTACACCTGAAACTAATACTACACTGTATGTTAACTAACTAGAATTTAAATAAAAACTTAAAAATAAAAAAAAACTAAACAATTCCACATAATAATAAATATTCACAAAGCTTCTGAGTGTAAGGGAGGAAAAATAATCTTCTAGTTTATGGGAAGTTACTGGGCACAGTAAACAGGGTATGGTTGCCAATTGATTGAATTCCTTGCCTTAGGCATTGATGAGGCTTAGAAGAAACCACATCAGGCTCTTCCCAGTGCAGAAAGGGAAACACTCTTGCAAATGGAGGTTTTCCTAGAATGTAAATATTCCTTGCAAAAGGGTGACTTCTACTCTGTTTCCAGAGCTCCTCCCGTCTTCTAAATAAGCAGCTCAAGGTAGGGGCGCCTGGGTGGCTCAGTGGGTTAAAAGCCTCTGTCTTCGGCTCAGGTCATGATCCAGGGTACTGGGATAGAGCTCTGCATCGGGCTCTCTGCTCTGCAGGGAGCCTGCTTCCTCCTCTCTCTCTGCCTGCCTCTCTGCCTACTTGTGATTTCTCTCTGTCAAATAAATTAAAAAAAAAAAAAAAAAAAAAAAAGAAGAAGCTCAAGGTAATCCTCATGTCGAAGAGGCATATTTTGGGGTGGCATATTCTGCTCCCCTTCAGGGGTAATTTGAAAACACTTTTTTACTGAGCTAATTACTTTCTATTATAGAATATTTAATTGCATTGTATTTCAACATTGTCATGTCTCTGGGTGAGACAGGGAAAACGAAGAGACACCATGAAAGGAAAAAGTGTTTGTTTGGTTTTTATTCCTTTGGTTCTTTTCCTGCTTCTGTCCTTGCTAGGACCTTCATCCCGACCATATACACGACTTAATGTATGTCCACCTTGTAAAGGTCAAGAAATTAATGATTTCTTTGGAGTCTTTCATCACAGTAGATGACATCTAAGGAGGCCATGAGGTGGTCATGAACGTTTTTCAAGACCACTGACTCCAAATACCTTGACGCCAAGACTCTTGGCTCCAGGGCATAAGTGACTTATGAAGGACAGACCCCTGAGTACTTGTCCTTGTTTAAGCAGCTTTTGGATGCCTGAGAGGACACGTATATCAGACCATAGTCCTCAGTAAAAACTCCAGGCTCAAAGCACCTGGGTGGCTCAGTGGGTTAAGCCTCTGATTTTGGCTCAAGTCATGATCCCAGGGTCCTGGGATCCCACATCAGCCCCACATGGGGCTTTCTGCTTAGCAGGGAGCCTGCTTCCCCCTCTCTCTGCCTGCCCCTCTGCCTACTTATGATCTCTCTCTCTCTGTCAAATAAATAAATTAAAAACAAAACAAAAACAAAAACAAAAAACTCCAGACTCCAAAGACAAGACGTATTCTCCTTTTCCTTTCTGACTATCACACACAATCTGTATCTGCTGTCTCTATTATCTTCAATAAACTCTGCTCTCACTTCCTGCCAGCTCGCGTTTGATTTCCATCCCTTGGGAAGCCAAGGACTCTCTTGGTTGATCACTGGGACACCCTCTGAGGGCTCAGATCTGGTCTGCCTGCATCATGGGGATTTTTAGCCACTCAGGGTTAAGGGTTTAACCCTTAACCCTGTGTTGGTGGTGCTACTTCAGACAGTAACAACCCACAGTGCCACCAACAGCAAATGTGGGACGTGAGTGTGTTAGGGCTGCAGGACCAAACAGGTGACTTCAACAACAGACATGGATTCACTCTGGAGCCTGGAAGTTCAAGATGAAAATGTCAGCAGGGTTCATTCTTCTGAAAGCTATGAGCAAATCTGCTCCAGGTCTCTCTGCTAGCTTCTGGTGGTTGACCAGCAACCTCTGGTGTTCCCTGGTTTATAGGTGCATCACCCCAATCTCTGCTTTCATCTTTAAAAATTGCCCCCACCCCCGGGGTGCCTGGGAGGCTCAGTGGGTTAAAGCCTCTGCCTTTGGCTCGGGTCGTGATTCCAGGGTCCTGGGATCGAGCCCCGCATCAGGCTCTCTGCTTGGTGGGGAGCCTGCTTCCTCTCTTTCTGCCTGCCTCTCTGCATACTTGTGATCTCTGTCTGTCAAATAAATAAACTCTTAAAAAAATAAATAAAAATTGCCCCCCCTTTAAAAAAGATTTTATTTATTTGAGAGAGAGAATGGGAGAGCAAGCGAGAGTAAGAGGGGTAAGGTCAGAGGGAGAAGCAGACCTCCTGCTAAGCAGAGAGCGCGATGCAGGACTCGATCCTGGGACTTCAGGATCATGATCTGAGCTGAAGGTAGTCGCTCAACCAACTGAGCCACCCAGGTGCCCACAAATTGCCCCCCTCCTTTTTAAAAGATTTTTATTTATTTATTTGACAGAGAGAGATCACAAGTAGGCAGAGAGGTAGGCAGAGAGAGAGAGAGAGAAGCAGGCTCCCTGCTGAGCAGAGAACCCGGATGCGGGCCCCGATCCCAGGACCCTGAGATCACGACCTGAGCCAAAGGCAGCGGCTTAACCCACTGAGCCACCCAGGCACCCCAAATTGCCCCTTTTTATAAGAATACCAGTTGTGTTGGGTGAGAGCGCAAGGCTAACCTGGGTAACTCCGTGAAGAACCTATCTCCACATAAGTCACATGCTGAAGTACTGGGCATTAGGACTTCAACATGTAAATGGGGGAGGGCACCATTCCAAGCTTCTTGGGAGCGGGGGAGCGACATCTGTAATCATGATGTCAAACCATGGTTCTGAGGAGTTGAAGAATTCATGGAGGACACAGCCTGAACAGCTCCCCAGAGGAGGGTCCAGTTCACAGAATGCCACCACCCCACCTTGCCTTTGATTAGAGCAGCACTGTGCATACCTCTGCGGATAGTGATGGGGGAAAGAGGAGCTGTTGTTCGCTGGGTTTGGAGCCTCTTTTGCAAGATGAGAAAGTTCTAGAAATCTGTTGCACAAGGGTGTGCATGTATTTAACACAACTGTACACTTAAAATATGGTTAGGAGAGTACACTTTATGCTCCATGCTTTCTACCACAAATTTTTTAAAAAACAAAGTTTGTCAGAAGACTGTGCCCTGTATGAAGTCGTCTAACAATGCCGTCAGCCTGTGCCAGCCTCACACAGTGACAGCAGCATTTACACAGGAGAAACAAGTGTCAACCACATTCTGTCCCTCACTGGGTCTCTAAATTTTCTTCCTGCCTGAAAACTCTAAGAACCTAGGAGAAATAATTGTCCTGTTTTTCAAAATTTTTCTTCCTTTGTCTCCTGAGAGGGCATCTGATTTTCTTAAGAAGTGTCCTGACGCCTTAGTTTTTTGTTCACTGACCGTCATAAGCATAGCAAGAAACCTGCAAATTTGTCTTGCTCTTTTCTATAGTTTTTATTATGTATGTCTTTGGAAATGCAAAAAGACAACAACAACACACACCCACAAAGAAGATAAAATAATGCCACTCTTCAATGACCATATTCCTTTAGATTTAGAAAGTGAGTCCCAAAGTTTGTTATTAAAATTTATTACACAAGGGGGCGCTAGATTAACATATAACAGAATGTTTGGCAAAGGATGGACAAATATAAGTTAGCTTTAGTATATAATTTAACCTAAAATGAATTTAAGCCGTTGGGTTTTCAGGGCTGAAAATTGGCGGCATTTACTAATTCAAGAGTCTTTTCACATTCAACATGGGATTTAATCTCTCTTTACTGCTGAAATTCCAAGTTTCTCTGAATGAATCTTCCAAACTCATGCACACACACACACACACACACACACAATTTACACAGACACACCCACAAATGCCCGGCAAATGTATGCACACACCTCTCATTAGATCTGAAACAGCACAGAGGTGTTATATTATTATGCATTTTTCTTACCCATGTAATGTGTTATATCAAGTAATTAGAAGCAGTTGCCAAAATAAATTAAGCAAACCCTATTGGTGATGCAGCACATCCTTGAAAAGGTTGCTCATTTACACGGTTGCTTAGCTTCAATCTCTAAGGGAATTCCATGTTGTCACAAATGGACATGTCGTTCTGGTGGGCTTGTTCCTCCTAAGGGTACACTTACCCATCCTATAGAGTTATTTATAGAAACTGTCAGGCCAATCAGCAAAATTTTCAGGAGTGAGAAGACATATCTGCAAACATTCATGTCCTCATTTCAGATTTATCCAAGAAATGTCCAAAGCATAAGCTTTTGAATTTACAGATAGCAGAAAGAAAAATCATCAGACTAATTAAAGTCCAAGGGTAAAATGTGCTCACAATTCTAAATGTCATTAAATAGACTGGGTATTCAATGAATAATGTCAGAAAGATAACCAGAAATTTTACGAAGTTTCTCCCCATCCCTGTCACATACACTAAGTTCAAAACAGAGTGGGGTCTGAGGATAGGTATATAAGGCTTTAATTCCCAGACCCTAAGCCTTGGTTTCTCATCTCTAAAATGGGATCAATATTCTTAATGTATTTGCTATAACAATGATAACATTTTATTTTATTTAAATTCAATAGCCAACATATAGTACATCATTAGTTTCTGATGTAGTGTTTAATGATTCAGTGTTATGCTGCACATAATACCCAGTGCTCAACACATCACATGCCCTTCTTAATGCCCATCACCCAGTCACACCAGTCCCCCACCCAATTCATTGATGACATTTTAAATAAGATAGTGTTTGTACATCCTGAAGGTCAAATAATACTTATTGTGTCAGATATTCTTCCTCTTTCCTTTTCTTCTTCTTCCTTCTTTCCTTTCTTCTTTCCTTTGTCTCCTCCTTGGTCCCCTTCCAAATTCTCTGATTTCAAAAGGCTTCAAAGAGTGGCAAGCTTTCTATGTGGCTTTTAACACCATGTTTAAGATTTGATTGCTTTTCTCTGTTAACCTCTTTTTGTACCTTCCATTGTCACCTCTTACTCACCCTTGTGTTTACAAACTCAAGTGAGAATACGCTTGGGGACTGTATTGCAAGTACTTGGCATGACAGAGAAATTGACAGGGAAATTGAGAGCAAACCATTATGTAAAGCTAACAAAGCATTGCTTTTCAAAATATGTAAAGAGCTTCTATAAATCATTCATTTCTTTGATTTCATCAAACAAGACACCATGAATAAGAGAACTGATAGACATGATTACGTGAGAATTGACTGTTGGGTAACAACAGACACAATAAATAAAGCGACCAGAGACAGAGAGATCCGTTAACAGTGAATAACTGACAGAGTACTAAGTTTGCAGAAGATAGGGAATGAAAAGAGCTTACGGTTTCTAAATCAGCATCACTTTGAAAATCAACTGGACAACATCTAGTAAAATTGAAGATGCTTATACTCTCAATGTAGCAATTTCTAGATATAGTCTTTAGAGAAACTAGACTTGTGTGCAAGAGGATATGTTCAAGAATATTATTGCAACACTGTTTATAATGGTAAAAAAAAAAAAAAAACTTTACAATAATCCAGTTTGGCAATAGGAGAATGAATGAACAAATTGTGGCATAGTTATACATTGAATACTAGAGAGCAATGAAAATGAATGACCGAGAGCTTCCTGCATCAGCATGGAAACACTTAAAAAGAAAACAGATACATCTCAAAAAAAAGCATTGAAGTAAATTATTGAAGGGTACATACAAGCTGATATTTTATAAAGCTTAAAAGCTTACACAATAGATTTTTGAGGCTGGCTACATGTATATGTAGTAAATGTGTAGAGAGAGGCATGGGGAAAAAAAACAGACCAGATTCAGGATAGTAATTAACTTCTGGTGAACATGGTTGGTGGGAGGGAACTAGGATCAGAAAGTAGCCCATAGGGGACTCCAATCACACTGGTAACATTCGGTTTCTGAAGTTGGATGATAGATACATGGATATTTATTCTATTATTCTCCATATCTTTGTGATGTCTAAAATGTTTTGGATTAAAAATAAATCAAACAAAAAAACTAAAAGATGGTGGAACGAAGAGGCAGGATAATTAAGTAGTGAAAAGACACAGGCTCTGAATGGATATGGTCTTAAATTCCCTCTCCCTGCCCCTCAAGTCATGTGCCTTTGATCAGTGACATCACAGCCCCTCAGGGGATAAGTAAGAGTATTAACAGTATCTATGCCATGCCACAGGGACCCACTCTCTGTCATCCTACAAGGTAAGACCTTAGCAGCATGTCTGACCTATGCTGACTATGCTGCCTTTGGTTCAACCACGCTGATCGTCCACAAAGCCTGATGCTTTCTCTGACCACAGGACCTATGCACATACTCATGCCATGTACTTTACTTCGCAGCACTCATTTGACCAGGTAATTGTGCACTATGAGAGCTGTTGTTTGATTAATAACCATCTCATCACCAGGTGCTACATTCCATGAAATCAGAGTCACTATTAGCTCTTGATCTCAACGTTGTATCCCTGGAACCTAGTAATTTCCAGTCTCATTCAGTACATTCTGGAAGCATTCACATTGAAAAGTGAATACATAAGCACTTAATAATAACTACTGATATTGTTATTTTGTACTTGGACCAGGGCCACACATCTACTAAGTGAAAGAGTTGGAATTCAGAACTATCTGAAGGACTGGAAAATTCCTTATCCCTGGGCTGATGCTGGGTAACCAGTTCTCCTGAAGGAGAGTCAGTTGGGCCACCAGACACAATAGGAACTTGAAAAAGAAAGTTTAAGCCTCTGATTTTGCCCCACATAGGATACTTGGCAACGTTTGGAGACATTGTTCATTGTCATGAGTGAGGGACAGGAATGGGCTCCCAGCATCTAGTGGGCAGAGGTCAGGGTGCTAGTAAACATTCCACAGTCCACAAGACAGCCCCCGAAACAAAGAATTCCCTGGCCCAAAGTGTCACTGGCACTGAGGTTGAAAAACCTGGGTCTAAGTTCATCCAATCATGTGTCTGGGAATTAAGACCACACTTTTAATCACCCCCAGAAGGCAAAAATCTAACACAGCAACCTCCTCCTTTTTTCCTCAATCACCTCAGATCTGAGCAATTAGGCTATTCTGTAGAGAAAGTCTCAGATTTCTGGAAGTTTATCTAAGTTCCTTTCAATCCGCCAGAACTTTGGAGGTTTACCCATTAACTCAGAAGTCCCAAGGATCTCTGCTTCCTCCAGCCTCCCTCCCTCTTCCTTTGTTCCTTCCTCCCTCCCTCCCAACCTTCCTTTTTCTTTCCTTTTTTCCTATAAATCATTCATCTCTCTGGTTACATCAAACAAGACACCATGAATAAGAGTATTGATAGACGTGATTACATTAGAATTGACTGTTGTGTAACAACAGACACAATAAATAAAATCAATGTCCCTCCTTCCCTCCTTCCCTCTCTCCCTTCCTTCCTTCCTTTCTTTCTTTTTTTTTCTTTCTTTTTTTCTTTCTTCTTGATTTTTCTTCTTGACCCTTTTACAGGACTCTGTATGAAACCTATTTTTTTCCCATTAATTTTCAGGTTTTCATTTCTGGGTTTTTTTCTTCTCTTCTCAATCTTAAGAAATACTTGTCCGTCATGGAAAGATGAGAATAAAATATTTTAATGAGCGTTTTACAGTACGCGGTTGGGAAGGAAATAACTGTGCCTTTTGCAGTTATACGCCCAATTCTTTCCATTGCTTTTTTGTATAATGTGCATTTTTACTTCACCCCAGAGACGTGTTTTCTCTTCCGCCCACAGCAGTGCTGAGTGCTAATGGGCTGATTAACCAAAGCCTGTTGCGTCATCGCAGGCTCGAGACATTAGCAGGCACTGAGAGTCAGGGATGCAGAACAGGGCTCCAGGAGATCTGAATAGAAACATCAACACCACAATGACCTCCGGGGTACTCTTCTGGGTTCTCAGGGTCTAGCTGGAGATACTTTGGTATTACAGAGCAAGAGGAAGTAGGTTTTCCTCATAACAACAGAGCAGTTAATATCCCAAGCTATATGGCAAAGGCCTAGAAATGCCTTTGCTTAATAAAATATTCACTTGTAGTAAAAATTCTGCTACAAATGGTCTAGGTGACAGTTGCCTTGAGAACAAATGAAAAGGGGTCTTTTACTAATGAAGATGAGTCTAGAATTTCCAACAAGGTCTAGAATTTCCTCCACTTCACCTTCACCATTTAGGAACTGAACAAATTACTTAGTTTCTCTGAGTCCTAGATTCTTCATCTTTAGAATGGAGCTGATGATGGTACATACCTCACTAGATTATTGGGAGGATTAAATGAAACAATGAATCTGAATAGGCAGATCACCATGCCTAATACATACTAAGTGTTTGATAATGACTATTATTATCATCATTATTATTGCCAGTCCCAGTCAGTTCTTAATACTTTCCCTATCCCTAGAAAAATCTAAAAGATGATCATTAAGACTAATTTATAACATACAATTAAATAAAGTGGAGGGTTTTTTAATTTTCTGAAAATTTCCTGGAGCACATTTCACTTGCCCAAGATAAAGGACAATGCTTCTTTACCAAACACTTTATTTATTTATTACCAAACGTATTTTGAAATATAGCAAGAAGAGAACTCACTGGTTGGAATTAATGTGCTATCTCTTTTTCCTTCTAATTTGGCTAACTTGTGATCTGACAAGTTACAAATCTTTCGTTGTTACGATAAGCCGAGACGCTCCAAGTAGGACCAAAAACTAATGCAAATTTAAGAGGACATTGATAATAGGTTGTCTTTGCATTAGATGAAGTGAGGCTAACCCTATCTGGCCATATTATCTCTAATTTAAATTTACAGATTTATGCCTCATACACATACATACACATACACATACACCTAATGAATGTATCAGGTGTTGTCCGTGTCCCGAGGGAAGGAAAACTGTTCTTGTTTATCTTTGTGTTTCTGGTACTTAATTTTACATTTACCAGATACAAGATTCTTGACTACTTGTTAAGGCAACAAAATAGTGTTTAAATGTTAAATACTCACAAACGTCTCACATGACTATATGAACTATTAAATTCTAAAAACACCGTATTCTGAGTTTTAACTTAATATGCTCTTTATTACCTCTGGTTTTATTACAAAAGTTGTTAAGGCAAAATTGGGTAGAATGAAACTGAATATTCTATTTATAGAGTATGTCTAATGGTCTGAACGGGACTAAGGACAGTGTGTTGTCATGGTGACAGTATGTGGGGTTGTTAGGCACAGAGACATTATCAGTGTATAAAAGGAGATTATTTGGAGAAATACTGAATTATTTTTCTCTTATTCAAAGGTCCTAACAACCGTCATCCAGGGATGATGATAAGATAGCAGAGTGCCCAGGGATCTGAATTCAGGGGGATGTACTATGAACTTCACAGCAACAATTAGAGGACTGAGTCATTTGCCCAGTGGGCATGTAATGAGTTCCCCTGTGTGCTAGCACTGTCTAGTTTGAGATTAAATAGCTAGGATTCCCTACTACCTAAACTGACTTACTGGTATTCATAAGGGGGTGTCCTAGTCCTCCTGGGCTGCTGACTGGGTGGCTAATGAACAACAGGAATTTACCACTCACAGTTCTGGAGGCTGGATGTCCGGATCAGAGGCCCAGAGTGGTTGGGTGAGCGCCCTCTTCTGGACTGCAGACTTCTCACTGTATCCTTCTATGGCAGAAGAATGGACGAAGGATGTCTCTGGAGCCCCTTCATAAAGGCCCTCATCCCATTCCTGAGGGCTCTACCCTCAGGACTTAATCACCTCCCAAAGGCCTTACCTCCACCTCCTAATACCATCCCAAGGGCTTCATATCTTGACATATGAATTTGGGGGGCACACCAGCATTCAGATCATAGCAGGGGGTCACATCAGAAAGTTACTTGGCTTCTTGGAATCTCACTATACCTCAAACAGAGGCAACTGTAAGAACTAAATAAGATACATACCGAGCTACTTCATGCAGCGTCTGTTGACTCATGATCAGGAACTGGTGATCAGAATGGCCACGGCCACGGGGAACGCATGGCAAATGAATGGCAGAGACACCAAAGACAGCTGAAGTCCAGGCAAAGAGGGCATCTGGTGGGGCCCTGAATGGACCCTGACAATCATTTTCTTTTACTTTTTTTTCACTCTCAAGCATTTATTGCCTATTTCATTTAGAAACTCTGTCCTTCACTTCTTGTGCCTTGTCGTTATATGGTAGAGTTAAACTACAGAAAACTTCTATGGAATTTTTTTCTCTTGAAAGCAGCCTGACTTGATGACGCATGAACTATGCTCTTGAAGTCAAACAAGAGCCAACTACCTCTTAGACAGACCATGGCAGTTTTTGTGAATAATGCAATTAGTCCAAATTTAGCTGTCACATCTGTTGGTCATCTTAAGGAGCCTAGAGACAGTTCATTTTATACAACACACATGATGCATTAATTAGGATACTTTTGGCTGCAAGTAACAGGCAAAACAGCTGAAACTCGCTTAAGATAGAAGGCTATTTATTAGCTCACATAATAGTAGGACAGATTTCTGTGTTGGCTAATCTCACAACTTAATCTTGTCAACAAGGTCCCAGGGTTCTACTGGGCCATCTACAGTACCAGCCTCATTCCAAGGTTGGTTTCATTTTTATAAAGTATAGACCTGCAGCAGTAAGAATTTTCTTCTTTTCACCTAGTGAAAAAAGACAGAAAACTTGGGGCACCTGGGTGGCTCAGGGGTTAAAGCCTCTGCCTTCGGCTCAGGTCATGATCCCAGAGTCCTGGGATTGAGCCCCGCATCGGACTCTCTGCTCAGCAGGGAGCCTGCTTCTCTCTCTCTCTCTCTGCCTGCCTCTCTGCCTACTTGTGATCTCTAATAAATAAATAAATAAATCTTAAAAAAAAAAAAAAAGAAAAAAGACAGGAAACTTAGCTTCCTTTCCCACTGTCTTCTCTTAAGAATCCAAAACCTTCCTTTTCAGGCACCTGAGTGGCTCAGTTAAGGGTCTGCCTTCAGTTCAGGTCATGATCCCAAGGTCCTGGGATCAAGCTCTGCATCAGGCTCCCTGCTCAGTGGAGAGTCTGCTTCTCCCTTCCCCTGCTTGTGTGTTTTATCTCTCTCTGTCAAATAAATAAAACCTTTTAAAAAAATTATAAATAAATAAATAAAAAACTTTTTTCAGGTGACCCTGGAAGGTCTCTTTTTGTTTGTTATTGAAATTGTTCCGGGCCTGCTTCTGTTACAGGCTTATTGGCAGGGAAGTGGGATTATTATGGTCAGTTTAGGTTAAGTAGTTGGGGTGGGATGGATGTTGGTGAGTAAATAACAATGTGCAGTACATATAGAAGATTTGAGAATTTATTTTAATCTTTAAGCTATTCTTCACTCATTTCTGTTTTTATTTGATTTTTATGAATTGGCTCAGATCTTTATCTCTTTTCAACATGAAATAAAAATCTTAACAACCGCACCTGAGACACAGTAAGAACCTACAAAAGATTCAATATAGTGACCTCAACATTTTTTCATCCCAGACATACCTGAAATAGCAGTGATTCAACAATACCAGAGATCATGGGGTCTCTTTTCTTTTCTTTCTAGACTCTTCTAATGATTTCATCCAATCTCATGACTTTAAATATTAACCATTTATTGAGGGCCCCTGAATTTTTATGTGTGGCTTATATTTTCCCTGGCACCAGATTCTTACCAAAGAGCTTAATAACACCTTTACTTAGGTGTTTAATAGATATTTCAAATTCCAGACATTTGCAACTGAACTCCTGCTCTTCCTCCCACAACTATTCCCATCCAACATCTCTCGCATCCCATTTAATGTCAAGTCCGCCCTTTCAGTACAAGTGAAGAGGATCTGCTCATATCTCCAGCTTGGTCTGCAGGCTTCAACCTCAGACTTCAGAGCACTGACCTTGGGATAGATGGTCCTGTCCAGGTGCTTTGAAAGAGCTGCTTCAACTCACAAACTATTATTGATATTTGAGTGTTTAATCCCCCCAGGAACTCCTGGAGAGGAAGATCTCCTGGCAGGGCAGGATTCATGCATTTCAGGTATCTTTACAAAAGCACCAACATTTTACCACATTTTTAACAATATTAACTATTACAAGAGTAATTATCCAAAGTCATTATTTGAAAGAATAGAGAGAGCACAAAGAACACAAAAAGATCTCTTCAGATGAACCATGGGGAAAAACTCATTGCTCTTGCTGTGGGAAGCTCACCACAGCTCATCTCGAATTAATTTCAGTATCTCTCCGAAATAATTTCAGTATTTCTCCATATTTTCATGCCTCCTCAACTCACTGCCAACAAGAATTTGCAACATAATAAAGAAAGTGTGCAATTATCTATAATATAAATCAGACCCTTTGACATAAGAGAATTAAGCAATTAATTCTGAAACTCTAGTTGAGGAAGCATGTAATGGCCTTACAGGAAAGCCAGGCCAAGAATGATTCCGTAGCAGTGGTGACAACGTGTAGCAAGAAACAACACATTCAACGCACAAAGCAGTGGAAGTCTCAGAGGATGTGAAATTGGATTTTACTGTTTGGGATTTCAGGGTAGATCTCAAAGGTGAGAACAATAGGTGAAAGCACCCTCCCATTGAAATAAGAAAGCTACATCATCCTAAGGACCTACTCCTAAGAGGTGGGCAAGATTGGTTCCACAACCAGGATCCTTATATTAACTTGTGTGTGTGTTTTTTTTTTTAATTGGAAACACACCTGCTTAATGTTGTTCCACCTAGACTTTTCCAAATATATTGGATCCAGAATCCTTGTTTGACTCTGGTCACATCTGTTAACATCCCTGGCATGAATTTATTGAATCATACCTTGAAAACCATCATTGTTCAATAAACAGATATGTGAGGGGAGAAAGGGAGGAGGGTTCACAAAGTGGAGGACTATTCATATGAAAGCACAATGAAAAAGGCAGGGGAAGTAACACGAGAAGGTAGAAGGAATGAACTAGAAAATAATGAGATGGAGGGGAATCACTTCCCAGTACAGCCGATTATATTTCTGGGCTCTGATTCTTCTGGGTTCTTCTGGTTCTCTTCCTGTTCTTCCTCCCTATACATTTTTTTTTTTTTTTAAGATTTTATTTATTTATTTGACAGACGGAGATCACAAGTAGGCAGAGAGGCAGGCAGAGAGAGAGGAAGGGAAGCAGGCTCCCTGCTGAGCAGAGAGCCTGATGCGGGGCTCGACCCTAGGACCTTGAGATCATGACCTGAGCTGAAGGCAGAGACTTAACCCAC